>NW_027103833.1:0-251207 GCF_902728285.1 Clytia hemisphaerica | reverse complement strand
CGGGGTCCCCGGATCAGTGCTTGGCCCACCCTTTCCTAATTTACATTAACGATTTACCACTATCCTCTTCAAAATTTCCTTTTACACTTTTTGCAGACACACTTCCCTCTTCTTAGCCACGAAAGACCCTGTTATCCTTGAGCAACTAGTAAACCAAGAGTTTTAAAGCTTGTTCAAACCTGGCTGACAACAAAAGCTATCCCTAATATTAAAAATCTTGTTTTATTTTTTTCAGGTAAAAAACAGGTTGGAAAATTCATATTTACAATATCAAACAATCAGGTAATGAGAACTAGCTTGCAAAGTATTAGTTTAGTATTATCGATGAAAAAATTGGACTGGAAGCTCACATCGACATGTAAAAACTAAGATGGCTCAGGCCTCATCGTAGTTTTGAGTCATTTAGGTTCACCGTCTTATATAAACTTCTTATATTTCATTTATTAATCCACATTTACTATTGCATAACCTCCTGGGCTCACCGAGCCCAGGGAATAGGTAAGTTAAATTGTGAATAAGAATATAACAAATAAAATCAATAAAAATTTTTATAAATCAAATCTTGGGACATTCAATACATTAAAAGTTAACTCCCTATACAAATTAGAGTGTGGTAAGCTCATATTTAAAACATATAAACAAAATTATCAGCTGACTATTTAAACACAATTTTTAGTAAGCCATCTCATGGGTTTGGTTACCCGTCAGCCTACTAATGACTCTTTAACAACTTTGGTATTTGGTGACTCGCCATTCCCCATACGATTTACGGTCCACAATCTCTGGAATCAAACAATGTCTTAATCTCAAATCCACCAGCTTTCGTGTTTGCTCGAAAACTCAAATCAAAATTACTCAATGATAAACTAATTCCCATCTAGTGTCTTATTCAACCGCATTTATTATCATCCCAAACCAATGTAAATATTTTGTATGTATCTCCTTTGTTGTTTATCTTTTGTTGTTTTTTTCTTTTCTCTAGTTAGTATCTCTTGTACATTATCACTCCATATATCCTTTCGAACTCGAAAGCCTCTTAGGGTTGTTTTTCGCTTAGGATTTTTAAATGTAAATAGATCTGAAAAAAGAAATATATCATATCATATCATATCATATCATAAAAGAAAGATAAGGACCCTGTTTTTTTTTTTTTTTTTTTTTTTTATTTGGTTGAGTCGCAGAAGGCTTTGAGGCCTGTTTTCGCAACTATAGACGCTTTCAATGAGCGCCCCGTCAGCACCTTGGACCGACTACCCAATTCTCCTCACATGGCATGGGTTGACCCGGGCGAAGGTTCATTCCAGGGGATGTCAATCGAAAATTTCGATTGTCGAACCAATCAAATATAATCGAAACCAATTGAGGTGATTGACCGAATCAATCGAAGCCAATCGAAGTGATTGATCGAAACAATCGAAGTCAATCGAAGATTTACATCATTTTAAGATTGATTTGGTTCGATTGTACTCGATTGGCTTCGATTGATTTGCTCAATCACTTCGATTGGTTTCGATTATATTCGAAATTTTCGATTGACATCCTTGTTTGTTAGTGGACTAAATGAATAGCCCAAACAATAACACCATGTGTGATCAAATCAATCGAAGTAAATCGAAGTGATTGTTCATATCAATCGAACTCAATCGAACTCAATCGAAGTGATTGATCGAACAATCGAAACCAATCGAAGTGATTGATCGAATAGATCGGATCCAATCGAAAAAGATCGAAGATTTACATCTTTTTTCCCATTTTGATTGAATTTGATTGTTCGATCAATCACTTCGATTGAGTTCGATTGATTGGAACAATCACTTCGATTTACTTCGATTGAATTCGATCGATTCGGCTCCAAATCGAATTCGATTGAGTTCGATTGACATCCCCTGGTTCATTCACTTGCCAAGTGAACCGCTGCGAAGTGGGAATCGAACCTCAGTCGCCTGTGCAGCAACCAAGGTATACTATACCACAGCGCCCTGCCAACGCACCAGACTTAACGTACACCGAACACGCGAAAGTCCGGTGTAAAATGAGAATTTTGTTTACCACCGGAAATCTCTACACCGGACTTAAGGAAGTTGGATGTCCGGTGTCGGAGAAGGATATTTTTTTCCACCGGACAGTCAAAACACCTGACATGACCAGTCCGGTGCTTCTGGTGTGGTGTTTCTTAATTTTTTGTTTCATAAATGTCCGGCATCCAAAATTCCCTGTATGCAACACCGGACTGACACCGGACTTATTGCATCCGGTGTAGCGAAAGGATACTTTTTGCCACCGGACAACTACACCGGACAGTCCGGTGCGTCGGCAGGGTCCTGAAAGATATTGGTAAATTCTCCTTTAACTTACTATATTTCCTCGGGGTGCATGTCACTAGTCCGACAGTGAAATAGTCTGAATCTATAAGATATATTTACAATTTAGAAGTCTTTTTTCCGACGTCACTTTTGTCTGAAAACGAAAGATTTTAGAGTGTCGAAGTTGAATAAAAGGGTTTTTCACTGAGATAATATTAATATGTTCATTTTGGCGGCATTTTGACATGATTAGAAACAAAAGAACAATCAAATTTGCATAAAGATATTTATAACAAAAAGAATGCACCGCCTTTAAGAGAGTCCCTTTTTGCTTGTTCAGAATTACAGTATTATGCTATAAAGGGTTGTAAAACACAAACTTTAATTCCGCCTCCCCCCCCTGCCAAAAGAAGGGTCGTAAAAACAGCTAAATCCAATTTCTTGACTCTTAAAAGCCTAAGGGGCCCAACCTCAAACTCTGAACTTTGGATTTTTATAAGCACGTGGTTGCTTATAAAAGATGTGCCTCCTCTTCGGCGATTCATATTTCGTTTTATATGTTAGTTTGGACTCGTTGTCAAACAAAATTGTTGTCGGAATACTGACGCATTCGTCAAATCCAACGTCGGACATTTTTACTGTCGGACTAGAAAGTGTCAGACTACCCAGTCTGGAATTCATGCACAGTACGCCGAATATATTTGGCGTGAGAATGTCCTCAATTGGGTGTAACCTTCTTGATCCTCAAAATATCTTCGTCGTGGCTTTTGCATGGATTCCACACTGGCGGACTACTGACGACCTCCCTTTCCTTGTGGGGATCTCCTGACACTAACGGATTAAATAAGATTAACGAAGTTATTTTAAAATGCTTAAAATACTGTATATTTATAATGTTTGTCCACCAAGTGATGGTGATAATCTTAAACTACTAAACGTTTATGAACTATATGAACTTGAATCATGTAAACTTATTCATCAGTTTCTAAACCACAACATACCATCAACGTCTTTTCCAAAGATCTCAAACAGGTGATGTAATAGCTAGGAAAAATACAAAAAACAATGTTGCTACAATTCACTACAATCAAGCTTTTCATCCTTTGATGTTCTACGGACCTCAATTTTGGAATCTTATAACAGTTTCCTAACTGTTATAAGACTGCGGGTTTATCTCTCTGAGGATTTTCCTCTCTTCTGGAGAAGAATCTGATAAACAGGGAAAATGATTTTAACTTTTTTCTTGAACCTTTTCTGTTATATGTATTATATTAGGTTTTAGTTTTTTTCATACTTTTTAAAACTTTTGGTTTTAATCTTTTACTCCTTTTTTGGTGTAAACAATTTTTTGGTGTTGACGTCTATTACGCATTTTTGTCCTTCATTTTGACGTTTTATCCATTTTTTTAATAAGGATCTTTATAAAATAGGACTTTATATTATTATTTTTCTGCTGTTGAAAACATTAGTTCTTTTTCTCTATTTCCTAAAGCTAGGTAATTGATGTTAAACCCTTATGGTTTTTTATTTGCTTTACTGTGAGTGGCTTTTAGAAATCCTCATATAGGATATTTCTACTCAAAGTTTGTATATTTTACGCAAGTTCGTATCCATTGTGAAAAAATAAATTGAAATTGAAAATGAAATTTAAGTGCGAGGGGGGTTTTATTTTGCCAAATGTAACTTTACCCGCCAATGCCAGATTCAATTCCTCAATCGCTGATCGAAACTAATTTTCTTTGCTTACTTTGCTACTCAAAACTCAAATTTTGGAAGCACTCAAGGGAGCATTCGTGGAGCACTACTCGGAGTTTCTTAAAGTTATGAAGAAAGCAAGTGGCTAAACTGAGTTTTAGAGATGTTTGTTAAAGTGACAAAAAGGCGAATGGATAAACTGAGGTTTAGAGACGTTTGTTAAATTTACGAAGAAAGCGAGTTGATAAACTGAGGTTTAAGAGGTATTCATTAAAGTTATGAAGAACGTGAGTGCGTGGATAAACTGCGGTTTAGAGAGGTTCGTTAAATTGACGAAAAAAGCAAGCGGTTTAGAGACATTCATCATTAAAGTTACAAAAAGAGAGTTTGTAAGAGGCAAGGGTGTAAAAGTCTTGTCTCTCCCACACAGACAGTCTGACCAGTTAGCTTCAAAGTTTATTTAAGGGAAAGCATGAGTTCTTCCAAAACTAATCCTTCGCAAATCGAACTCTAGAGAAGAAAATTAATTAACTAATTCGTACTGTCAACTGCTCTAACTTGGGACCATTGGTCGAAACATGGGACTGTTGACAATCTGGCCTGTATTTTCACTTACTGTTAAATCTCATTGACAACAAATTTGTTTTGATAACTCCACCAAGTTTATCAATCATACTTTCTGTCATAACATGTCACGATAACTCGCGTGTGTTCCACTACGGATTTTTTTCATATTTCGTTTTAAAAGCCTACTCGATACGAAAGAGAAATCTTGTATTTCTTAATACCCCGTTCATTAACTCAAATCAAATGACTTTGGAGGTTCAGTGAAATGGTGGCCGAATTGCCGTCCCATGATTTGTCAGATAGCCCCAAGTTAGAGCAGTTGACGGTAGTCATTTAGCTATGACGTAAACAAATCTCTACACAAATGAAACAATTGAGAAAAAAAATCTAATGTCTAAAACAAAAGTTCAATGTGACAAAACTACTCATCGAAAACCGAAAGACGATGTACAAAAAATTTGTCATCAAGTGGAGACGAAAAGAATTTTCAAGTAGCTACAATCTCTAAAGAAAAGAATTTAGCTAAGATTTGGCTTCCTACGTAGGGGGTTCCTACTGTATTTCCAGGGTTTTCCTACTGTTATATCAATTTGGTGTTTGTTCGCCATTCATCAGGCAGTTTATAGCCCTAATTCCTGTTAATTCTTCATATAAAATCTATCATAGATATATGAACTTTCTACCAATGCTGCACACAAGCACAAAAGCTAAAGTCCCACAAAAACGGGATAAAAATCAGTTTTTTGAACTCAGCAAAAAAATGCAACATAAAATAAAAAATCTTTCAAAAGTTCAGTGTGATCTGCAAAACCACAATTATTACGTGACCTGAAATTTTATATGACTATTATAGCCAATCTAGAGGTTCTGATCTCCAAAACTTCTGGGGTAAGTTATGGTAAGTTATGTCTTAAAATTACCATAATTTTTAGATCGCATTAGTCAACAGAAAACGACCAAACAAATGACTGAACATGACAGATACTATGATGTAGTTTGATGTTTCTTATTTGTATGTATGTTTGTTGTTAGATGCTAACCCTGGCTAACCTAATTGTTTTTTCGCTGATTTTTGCAAAAAAACCGCAAAAACTGATTATTACGCCATAATCGATCACGTCATCAAAACTAGAAATTAAATTTCTCAAGGATTGTTTATCCAATTGCCTTCAAACTTTCACCAAAGATGTATCTCACTAATGACGGTCATCAAAAATTTCTAAAGTTTTTTTTTAAATGATCGACTATTCTGTTGGTCCCATGGGATCTCATAGTGTCCTCCCCCCCCTTTATAAAGGGGGGGGAAATCAATTTTCCAGTTTTGAATGGGTGAGGGGGGGAAATGAAAATTTGAATAGTAAAGGGGGGAAAAAAAAGAGGGGGGAAAACATCGATAGTTGGCAAATTTGGTGGGGGGAAGTGTGAAATCACTTCAATTTTATCTCAGCAACCAACGTCAGTCCCCATGATATCATGTGATTAGATCATGATTGAAAATTAACCAATTTTCGTTCTATTTTGTCTAGTATTCCTTTTGCAGCAAAATTTTACGTCTGTGTCAGGTTGAAATTTGAGAAATTTATACGGGTATATGGGGGGGAAATGATATTTTTGGAATTTTCTGGGGGGAAAGCAAAAAAGAGGGGGGAAACTAAAAAACTGAAAAGTCATAGGGGAAAAAAAAGAGGGGGGAGATTTAAAAAAATCAAGAATTTGGTGGGGGGAACAAACCCTGGAGGACACTATGGATCTGGGGTGTACTAGGTTTGCAGGGTGATGGGTGATTGGGACCCCTAGAGAGACTTTTTTCAAAATGTTTGTCGATTTTCATTGATTTTTGAAAATCACGACCCTTTGAGAGAGGAAATTTTCATAAATTTTGGACCCTTAGTTCTAGACTCGATTTGCTTTTTAATGGTTTTTGTAACCCTTTGAGAGACTTTTGCGGGTATGAAAAATAAAGGGACCCTTATGGCGCGCACATATCAAGCAAATTTTCAATCTTTTAGAGACCTCAAAAACCCACTGAGATTTTTTGAGGCTATAAACTATTAAGGAGGCCTTACTGAAAGTTTCAAAAATAAAAATCCTGAAAATGTTGTTTTTTTTGGCCAAAACCCACCAGTATATAAACCACTCCAGGTCAAAAGTTTGCTTCAAAAAAGTAACAAGGACCATCAGCAGACAGCTAAAATTGCTTTTTAGCCATGGCTTGACAGCAGGTTTTAGGTGCCCCTTAAGAATTCAGGTGACCCCTAAGATTTAGGTAACCCCTGGTTGCCAAATATTTTAGGTGACCCCTAAGCCTCAATATGAAGACGTGCTATTGCACAAATTTTTAGGAATAGCTCAGCGCACACAGTTTTCTCAGAAACACACTTTTTTAGACAGAAGACATTCCATAGTGAAGTTTATGATGACAGAAAAACAAGTTCAGAAGAAAATCACCAAACATAGAATCTAGCCCCCAGGTCCATCTGAAAAAAATTAGGTGTCCCCCAACATGGTTAGTCCCCCTAGCCACAGGCTAAAATCAGGTACCAATTGCTGCTCGACCTTTAATCTCCCCCCCCCCTCAGGCCAGGGGGGGGGGGTTCCAGCCATGTTGCTTCCAAACCCAGATTACGCAAAGTTTGAAGCCCTCTACAGGGGGTACTAGAGATTTTCGGGGAAAATTTTGGGGCCTCAATTTGATTTTTTCTGATTCCCTACAAAAGGTTCTTGAAATCCAATGTAAATCAGCTTTCTAATGTACTTGAATGAAAATTCATTGGCTTTCAAAATCTGCTCCCCACCAGAGTTTTTAGGGGTCAATTTTCGCTTAGTAGCCTATCTTTGAGACGATGTATCTTCAAAACTACTTGAGATATCAAGGTGAAATTTTCAGGGTCTTATTTTCTTGTTCGATAGATTATTTGGTCCAGATTTTAACAAAATTCAAGAGGGTGAGGTATCACACTTTCTTTATTCTGAAGATATAAAAAAAAATGGCTCTAAATTAGCAAAAGATATACCAGTATATCTAATGAAGTGGTACAGTAAGCCAAATGATAACAAGACCTAACTATAGGATGTCCTGTTGAATAATTAAAAACTCCCAGCATTAAAACAATGACACATTTAAATGCATAATTATTTTAAGTGTGCATTGATTATTTTATTCTTGCCCTGTCAGCATATTCTGCTGGAATGTGCTTTACTTTAGGAAAAGTAGCTTAAAATTATTGAGAAATAATTGAGGTGATGTAAAATTAAGGTTGATCTCACATAGTGAGATTCAAAACAAACACATCAGGGTCTCAACTGTCTGGTCATCCTGTAATTTTGATGGACGCCCAGAGAGAAATTAGATGGGTTTAAATCCCATCTGAAAGTGCTAAAACAAAATGAGAGGTCCCATCTAGGTGGGAACTAACAGGTTTTCCAGAGTCTTAGTTAATTTTTTATCTCAGTGCATACTAAAAAAATGGGAAACTCCCTAGTCCTGTGATTCAGCTTGTATGAGATGTCCCCTAATCCACTCAATCAAAAGTAGCTTTACATCATTGTGTATCATTACGTAGAAAATGAAATTATTAAGATCACATCTTTGACAGAGAAAAGAGCGTAATTTTAAGTCTTTTAGTTTTAAAATTGTTTATTTTCTATTTTAGGTATAAGCATCTGAGAATGGTAAAAAACAAAGAAGACAAATCAATCAAAGGAACCAGCGGGTCTGGCACCCAAAAACCTGCTAAAGGAAATGATTCAAAAAATTTGCTTTCTCAATTTTGGAGTTTAGCTTCTTTCAATGAAGATGAACGTGTAAATTCAGTGCTGAACATTTTGAAAGAACTGGAAGCCTCTGAGAATAAAGTAAGATCATTACGTTCTGTAAGTTTACAACACAGTCACAAACAGTATTAAACTCGATGTGAAAAGTTACTCTGGTGTATTCTGCTCAATATCTGTTAAAATAAATCTTCTTGTCTTGGTTTTTTGACTTTCAAAATTAATTAGTACTTCTGAAATCGTATTTGTTTTGAGAATTTTTAACCTTAACCTGTCTCTATCTGTAGGAGGAGAGTGTTGGGTATGCTATCAAGAGATTGATCAAAGGTATTGGCTCATCACGTAAAAAAGCAAGACTTGGTTTTTCAACAGCTTTAGTGCACATATTGGATGATTGCCAAGAACATGTAGATATTAAAGATGTTTATAAATCCATTGATGAGCACCTGAGTACTAAAGGATCATCTACTGGAAATGTAAGGGGATATTACATACTGTATGTACTTTGTCCTACAAAAATTTAAACTATTGTCAGTATAATTTACAAAGTATTAGTAATCTGAGTCTCAAACTTTTACGCTATGTCAAAGGTTAGGTTTATCCTGTTTTGAATATTTCAATAACTTTTTGGTCGTTACACAGAAGAAGTCTACTTACATAGTGGCACACAATGTTTTAAACAGTCAGTGCAAGCTAATTATGGCATAATGTATTTCCCTTTGAATCTGTAGGAAGAAAAAGAAGCCAACTTCGGGAAAGTCTTTGCTCTGATTTCAATTCTCCAACACATTACTAAGACACCAAAGTTGATCAAGGTGATTATTATGTTTGAATTTTGAAGCATGGAACTACTATTTGGCAGTGTAAAAATGGTCGTCACTAAAATTTTCTTATGTAAAATTACTCAGCCTAGTCAAAAAAATATTTTGTCCAAAAAAACCTGGTTGCAGTAAGGATGGATAAAGAAATAGAATAATAAGGGTCTCTTGGCTTTATCATTTACAATGATAGTTTATGTGTCTTTCTTTTTTTCCTCATCAGTAGTCAAAAATAAAACTTTTCTTTAATTTAGATTGAAATATCAACGTTGAAGGCAGTTTATGAAGATTTACTGACTTTGATGAACAAAAAAATTTACCTCAAAGAACTAGTGGCTGTTGCTGTTTGCCAATCTTTTGAAAAGGTGACTTGAGGCCATTTTTTCAACTGCTTTTTTAAACTTGTTGTATTACATAAAGAAAGAAATTTTGGCGAGAAGAGAATGATTTACGTAAAATTGGCCAAATTAAGTTTTGCTGAAATTCATTTTTTCAGCCATCATCCAAATTTATTGTTGCAACCAGTTGCAACTTTTCTGTCTGCAGACACAGACATAATCTGTGCATTGGAAAATCAAATAAATAATTTCTTACTTCCTAGTAAGAGGGTTTTTCATTCAAATGACCATGCTGGACCATGTTTCTTTGAGTTTCTACCCATATTCATAAAATCTAGATGCAACGCTTCAATGTACATTATTTTCTAATTTTGTTTAATTTCAGGCCTTTTTAACAGGTTTTTTGCTCGTTAGTAGGGGGCTCAATCCTTATTATCCTTAGCATCTTTCGTGGGACTCAACCACATGCGATTGGTTCAAAAGTAGACAAGACAAGACAAATTTTGAAACGAATTAGGCCTGGCAAAAGTTTTTATGGCCAAAAAACTGACATTGTGGGCATAACTCCTAACCCCCAAATTAGGCAGAAAATTAACAATTTTTCAAAGTTGAATTGAACGCAAATGATTGATACCATCAGATAGAGCATGAAATTCTGAGAAAAAAGTATACCACAACAACTCTTGTACTTAAAAACATATAAGTATAAAAGGAAAACAGGCTTTCGAAGCTCAAAATTCTGTCAGTTAGACTACGATAGGCCTCAAATTTAGTCTAAAAAGTAATAGATTTCACAGGATTTTGAGCTTTAAATGGTCATATTATTTTGTGTGTTTGAGTATGAGACTTGTTGTAATATACTTTTTTGCTCAGAATTATATTCTCCATCAGATTATAACAATTAGTTTTGTTGAATTTGACTTTTAAAGATGTCAATTTTTAACTCATTTTATTGGGGGTTGAGTTTTGCCTACAACGTCAGTTTTTTGGGCCCTGTCTTAAAAAAGTTTCAAAATCCTATCAACTTTCGAACCAATCGCATGTGGTTGAGTCCCACGAAAGATGCTAAGGATAATAAGGATTGAGCCCCCTACTACATCTAATGAATATCTATATCCAAAAGTAATATCCTAAGTAAATATCCTAATTTTTTTGAGTTTTATGTCAAATTTAAATCTTAAAAGTTTTCCAATGAAATATTTCTGAAATGTAAATATGATTCGTTTAATGATATGGAATGATTTTTTCAACCAGTTCATTCATCATATAAAAAGGTTAAAATTTACAGATATGTTTTATCAACTTTAAATTTATATTTATATTTATTTCTTGATTTATCTGTATTCTTAGATCAGTTATGAAGACCTTAAGTCTTTCCAAGAAATCTTCTTGGAGAAAGTAGCTCATGGTTTGGAGCGCACTACAGCAAGCGACATACTGATTGCTCAGGCGTTGATTAACTCTTACAAGGTAAGAAAGTGGTTAAACATTATTAGAAATATGTATCATGTACAATTTTCATTTTAATTGCCGTCTTATATGTTTCATCTCTCAAGAACTCACAAGGTGACATATTCAAACTAATTTTCGTAAGTTAAACATCCTCCATCTCAAAACACTGGCACTAACTAAATGTGCAAAACCATCATAAGTTATCATGCTAACCTGACCCATTTTAGTGCAGCATTGGTACAAAGTTCATATAGCTATGTATTTCCCATAGATTTTATAGTGATGAGTTAGGGTTCTACTAACCTGACCCATACACCATTCATATCAAAACTTATTTTTAGCCATTTAACCTTTAATTCAAGATTTTCCTGTTTTTTTTTCCTTTTCAAAGTCAATCTAAAAATTTCCATTTGGAAATAAATATGGGTAGGTCCTAGTATTATTATTTCTTAATCATCTCCAATTTTAACGGTGTAAAGTCTTGTTTTATGGGTCAGAGAACTGTTCCTTCTACAACAAGAAAATATGTTTCTATTGCAATTCCTGTGAAGATAAAGATTTAGATTTAAATTAATAATTATCACTGTTTTTTTCTTTTCTAGGATGAAGATTTCCAACAAGAGCTGACCTCAAAATGGGGAAGTGCTGATATCTTGTCAAGTGAAAACCTCAAAAAACTCTATTCAACACTTATGGTTAATACTTGCTCTAATTTTATTATTATTTCTTTACATGACATGACATTTTAATGACTCCTAGTAGAAATCATAGCTTCAGATTTCACTGAATTGAGTTAAGAATTACATTCATGTATTTCAACTTGTCTACTAAATATCTGATTTAAAAAACTTACTTTTCTTTTTAGAACACAACAGAAATTTCCCACCCTAAAGTACATTCCATATGGAAATTAGTTTTGGAGAAAGCTAAAACTGATGAAGAATACTTGAAAACGTTTTGGAAAGTAATTGTTGAAGGTTCAGCTAAATCATACAAATTTACAATAATTTTTTTTTCTCGCTTCTTGACTTTGTATTGAGATGACTAAACCAAATGGAAAGAACCGAGTGAGTTCTGTGCCAAACTTTACAAATCTTGAGATGACAAATTTTAAAGCCTTAAAGAACTTATATCCTTTCACAATTTAATATAACCTTTACTCCATTTCTGGAAGAGATGTGGGATAAAACATCTTGGAGTAAATAAGAAATGTATTCAAATTGTTTTATCCCATAGATGCACTGTTGAAGTCAACACACGAGCGTAAATACCTTGCTGTACAATTGCTTCTCAAACTTTCCTCATCTGTAACTGTGGACTGTGTAAGCATTTTATCTTCCCATTGAGGTATATATAGAATGCCTTGAGTTTTAGATTGAATATCTGATCGCCAATGAAACTTTTTACCCACTCTGTCAGTCAAATATTCAATACCCTAGAAGCAAAAAAAAAAATCAAACCATAGTAAATTTCTCTGAATAAATGATCAAAGAAGTTCTACATGAATCGCAGGATAAAGTAAGTCTTATTTCCCCCCAAATAACAAATTATAAACATAAAATGAAAATGCGTCAAAATTCAAGAATCATAAGAATCACTTGTAGTAAACACAAAAAAAAGAATTCAATTCAAAGTTCATGGACAATGTTATTTCCTAGGTAGAGGAATTGTTTTCACCAGCAATGATGAAGTGTATCATAAACAGTTGTAATTCTAAAGAAAATTTCTTATATAAAGCTGCAAGAGACATGGTAAGAAAATTTACTTTGAGAATTGAATACTTCTTTCTTATATTATTATCAAACAACACAACTTCCTTTTTAAATAATCAGGAACCTTCGAGCTTTGATTTTAACCAACATATAACATAACATATAACCATTCATAGGCTTTAACCATGTATGTAAAGTTGTTCAAAATTCAGACAAAAGTCTGGTTAAGCTTAGTGGTTTTGTATATGCTTAAATGGTTTTACAGAGCATTTTCTCATTTTTAGCTTGGTCGACTTCCAGAAGAATTGGCTCAGAATGCAGATTCTCAAGTGATTCCTACAGTGCTCAAACACTTTGTTGGCAGGTATAATGAGGATTGATTGATAATTAGATTTCCAAGTACTGCCCCTTATACTACAAATAATAAAGATGTCTTACTTAAATCGAGTATATACCCAGATGACTTCTCTGGTGTTCCTGGGTGTTCTGTTAAGGATGGAAGTTGAGAATTATTACAATAAAAAGGAAATTCTTTGCTCGTACAATCAATTTTTTGCTTATAATTATGATTCTGAACTGCTTTCTCTGGGAACATCGCATTTCCACAGACCACATACAAATTGGTAGAAATTTCAAAGATTTTTCTTTGTAATCTTTTTTTTAATTCACTCTTGAAATTTTGATTTCAGCAATGGGAATATAATGTTTGATTCGATGACAAATACAAAAACAGTCGAAAATATGACACTCAAGGTATGAGATTCATAGACATGGGTCTTATTTAGGCCCAGTAAACTTGATATTCGCCGGTCAAAATCACGAGAACAATTTACGATTTACCGGTCTTACTACTATTCTTCTTTTAGCTAAGACGGGCAATAATTTGTTTTTTCTCTTTTTTAGCTGACAGATTATAAGGCTCACTTTACATGGCTTAGAGGGTCTTTTGTAAACGACCAATCACAGTAAGACATTATTTTCATTCTTTTTTTAGACAAACAATACACTTTGACTTTTTACTTGAAATTATTTTTTTCCAATTTTATTACAACACGTAATAATAGCCACTAGGAAAATATTTTTTGGCTATAACAAACATGGAAATCTTTCTCTTTTAATAGTGTGTCATAAAAATCGTTTGTATCATTCTTTATTATAGACTGTCGGGGAAAGATGCTGCCTCCAAAAGAATATGGGTTTTAAATCAGGTTATTTAATAGTTTTAGATAATCTTTTTCTTTTCATTCATTCAAATTAAATCTAAGAAGATCCGCCTTGATACTCCATCTACTACTGATTTTCACCATTCTATTTCTTTAAAGCTCAAATTTATTCAGAAACTTTATGAAAAGTCATTTTCGAATCAACACCCACTTTCAGTTTTTCTTGCTTTTTAGTTGTCTTAGGCGTAAGCTTAGACCTTGTTTACTTTGTTTAAAAAAAAGTTATAAGATTTGTAAGCTAAAAATCTAAAAATCTCCAATCGTTACCGTTTTTTATTCTTTTAGATGACACTGTTAGCGAAAGCCTGCAAGAAAGCAAATCAAGAAACAATCGTTGTTGATGTCGCCTGTTTTTTATTTCTTCACGGTTTCTTCAATGTCTTAAAGAAATCCAAAAAAGAACTTTTGGTAAGCCATAATTGGCCCAGCTAGCTTTAGCGTAGTGGGCCTTTCATTAGCATTCTGCCCGGTGTCAGTGTGTAACAATTTACTAGGCGATACGCGTTTTATTTCAAGCACAGGCTAGTAATATTGTGAAAAATTTGATTGGCTGAAACATGTCTCTTTTAGAACATGATTGGCAGAATAAAAACAATTGCAATCGTCTTTATTGGTTTAAAACATAAAAGGAGAAAATACAATTAACTACTAAAACTATAAGAATATAACAGATGTAGTACGTTTTAAGAAAAACAATGTGATTTACACAGAGTAACAAACCTTCTTCTCTTTAGGAATATGTTCTTTTAAAAAAGTTGTTTTTACATTTTCAGTTGTTCACGTGCTAGGAACAAAACACTTCTGTATATAAGATTAAATATTTTGATTTATTTCTCATTGTTGCTAATAAGAGATAGGCGAGTGGTTTAAGGCGTCTTTGGCTTGTACTAGCGACTTTGGGTTTAAATCCTCTCTGTTACTTAAGTCTTTCAGTCCCATGCGACCGCACTGCGGTCCCTTTGGACCTGTCGTTTTTTCCCAGAGGACTGCATAGCGGTCCCTGATTTATTTTTCAAATTGCGATGTTTTGGCGGGAAATAAAGAGATGTCTTTAAACAGGTTTCAAAGAAGATAAGATAGCGCGTCGTGTGCAAAAGACCGCGTGAAAAAAGCTTGTTCGAGTAAGAAGTTTTGTTTACAAAAGTATTTACAAAAATTTTTGCAAGCAAAATCTGTAAGGCCGAAAATGGGATTTTTACAACTTCTATCAGCTTCTATCAATCATTATGATTTTTCTATAAGGGCTAATCAAACAATTCTTTTTTCAGTTGATAGGTACTGTTGTGCTAAACATTTATCAGAAGAATGAATGCGTTTAAATAATTTTTTCATAAAAAAAACTACCATTGAATGGCAAAAAATTGCTGTTTTCAATTTTTTTTTTGCCTTTCTCTAGTCACGTGACACGCTGATGACGTCATTCTGCAAATTTTTTTCTATCAAAATGATCCTCATACTATAAGTGAAAAAGGGTGAAAACTTGAGAGGACTAGGTTTAGTGATTCCAGAGATATTGAAGCATTAGTAAATGCATTCAAAAACTCATTTTACGGCTCTGGGAAAGTAGCTGTGAAAACTCTGGGACTGAAAGGGTTAAATCTTGTTCAGTTCATATTTATTCGCTGGGCCTTCATGCCCTCTGGGCTTCTTGTTATGTTATAATTTTAATTTCCTAACTTGATCATTAAGATAAAAAGATGAGAAAAGCATAAAACTATCATAAATAGATATTTTTGGATTGGGAAGGAAAAAGAGCCTTTCGAGAAAAAAAACCAGTTTGAAGGACTTTTGCTGGGTCGAAGTTATTAAAACACTAACTGATATTCATTTTAAAGCTAAATTATTGTCATCCCGGTCAAAACATCATGATATAGATAATTGTAATGGGTCGTGATTTGAATAGGGTAGTCCTCCGGAAGGCTCCATTGGGCAGTGAAGAACGAAAGGCTCCATTGGGCAGTGAAGAACGAAAGGCACCCTTCTGCTTTACTCCCGGCTCATATTCTGTTTATTATATTTCGGTGGTCAAGACGAAAGGTTTCATTTGCATTGATCTCCGATGTTGTTTGTAGTTCCTCAATTTGGCATAAAAATCTTCTACTTTTTCCTCTTCCTTACTCTTACAATTAATCCAATGTTTCAAAATGTACCGTCTTACATCCTTGTGGCAACTCACGTAAAGTATGGGGTATAAAACAGGATAAGATAAACTTGACAAATTCAGCTTCCTTTCGTCAATAGTTGCCAGCGATATAAGCTTTCCAACCAAACTGGGTATCCAGCAAAACACCAATAGTGCACACGTGCCTTTTAAAAATATCAGTGGTTTCTCTAAATTGTTTGTTTTGTTTGATCTTTGATTTATATTAATACAATGAATACTCCTCTTGTGCTTTCGGATGATGGTTAAAATACGAAAACCTGAAATCATGGTGAGACAGACCGTCGATAAACAAATGAAAACTACAACGTGTTGTATGGTATTGCTATCGAATAACAAATTACACGTGGATAGAAACACGCTTGTTATCCATAATAAGAACAGTAGTAAATTGACACGCCTTTTACTTCCCCTGTCAGCAAAATAAATCATTTTGTTGTTTACATTTAGACTCTGTAATCTTTTGAGTTGTAACGTAACTAACAACCCGACTCCAAGCAAGATCCCAGTTTGACCAACAATCTCTAGAAAATTAACAATTGAATTTGACTGTGTTGCAACTTCGCTTGTTATGCTACCAATACCATACAGAATGTTTGCCACAAAATTTGACCCAGTGATCTTCCAATGAAAACTTTTCTGATGGATTTTCATGACTGTATAAAGGACAACCAAATTGGTGAACAGTATATCCAGTAATACCAGCAGCAATGTGATTTTTGTCCCAAAATTTTTTGTATTCTTGTTTTGATTACTGTGACAGCATGATATGTTTTGAATGACCATAATATCTGTCGAAACACTCGTACAGTTTCAGCTTACCTAAATACGGAATTTAGCTTGTGTCTAGGATATTTTTGCTTTCTTGCTGTTTGATGGTTTTCAAGCAATGTTAAAATATTGAATATTTGAGGAGTGGTCCATTTTACGAAATTGTAACCAGTCCTGTATATATTCTCCAATAAACACGTCACAATCTGTTAATAATAATCCCCATCGTGTGTTAACTTGATCTCCTTATCATTTAGTTTTAACAACACATCTTAAATGCAGTTAATCCTTCCAAGATAACCCTTTTCTTTCAAATAAGGAGAAAATCTAGACAGTGTCTGAAAAACTAATTCTTCTTATTTACGAAGAAGAAAATAGTATAAGAAAATTATGCAACTTCATTTAAAAATCCAAATAAGATTTTTCAAATGTTGATAATGCTGATCAAAAGATAAAGTTATTGTTGTGATACCAAGGTGGAGCTTGTTTAAAATGTTTTTATTTATCTCTCCAGTTTTTATCAAGTAATATTATAGGTCGTATGAGTCTCAAGGAGTGATATTGATTATGGTTAAGATAACATTCAAAATCCACCAAACCAAATGCTTGATTTTTTATAAGGGCGCGGGGATGGTCACAGCTGAAATAAAAATTAAGATTGGTCCCAGTATCAAACTTTAGAGATTGCTGAGAGAAAATTTATATATTGCTGATGCTCGGTAGACATTAAGAATAGTTCAAATTTAGTAATTTCTGTCTCATGTTTGGAATTCGAGGCTTAACTTCTTTTAGGTTGCGGTCAAATTTAAGCCCTGTGTTCTTATAAAATTGTTCTTAAAAAGCGTTTAATACTGAAAGATCGTAGCCTTTTTCCTAATGGGTGGTACCTCTCCACTGAGGTGTCACTTTTATCCAAATCGTGATTTAGAATTGATTGATGGATATTAGCTACAAGGAATCTTGTTCAATTAATAGAGCCGCCCCAGGAAGTCAATTCTGGAATGCGATAAATTTGGTATAAACCTTTTTGAACAAACAAAGGCGTCAGTTAGTTATAAAACCACTTATCCCCGTTACACTTTACAATATATATATGAATTTAAATATTATACGTCAGAGCCTTTAAAAACTTATTTTTCCTTTAAATTTTCCTAGTTTGACCATGGCCATGGTTTGACCTATTCTCAGGCAGTGGCGTGGTGGGAAAATTCCTCTGGGGTGGCCAAGGCAAATATGGCGCCCTTTTTAAATATGTTTTGTTTTTGGCGCCCCTCTCCATACGCTCATTATGAACACAAAAAAGGGAGTGTGCGAGCGAAGCGAGCAAGAAAATTTTGAGTTTTTGAGGTGATGAGGGGCGCCATTTTTGTTTTTTCATTTGTCAATCTTCCGATATGGGCGCCTGAAAAATCCTTATTGGCGTCCCTTATTTTTGGGCGCCCTTTCTCAAAAGGGCTCCGCTGGGGGGGGCCTGGCCCCCTGGCCCCCCCTGCCACCACGCCACTGTTCTCAGGTAGGTTCATAAAAAAGTATCACTTGTTGATTTCCATTTTTCTTTTAGCTAAACCAATCGTTTCCCTCTGATATGAAAGTCACGGAGAAAGTACACAATATATCACAACAACGCTTCCAAACTGTTCTCACTGAATTGACATGCTGGTCCAAAAATATTGAAGGTATCATTCACACCAGTAGTTTGGGGCTCTGCTTTTTCCTTGGTCCTCAAATTTATATGTTACGTTAGGGAATGTATTTAGAACCGCCCCATATCCGCCCTCCTTGTATGTCTACGTAGACTTTCGACCTGCCCTTTTGGAATTATCTTTACCAAGGAATAGGCTATGATTTATTTGATCATGTATTTGAGTTTGCTACGCTACGGTCTGAGTTATTGACCTGCTTTCATAATTCATGTTACCATTCTGAATGTAGGTCAAACGAAGAAATTCAATGACGGTGTAGCAGAAGATGGAGATTTGTTCACCATGAAAATTTTACTTTTTGCCGAGGTACGATGACTGCTCGTGCTTTATTTTCGAATAAACTTTGTAGTTTTTTATGCTCCTTTAACTTCAGTCGTGTTTCCATAACTCAAACGATTTTTCCGACGTCAAGAGAATCTTTTATTAGGTTTTTTTATTCTATACATTCATCCCTCTCTAATTTGAACCTCTATTATTACTATGGAACAAAAGACATTGGTCCCATCAGCTGGGGAGTGATATAAGTTACTCGCTGTAATTCGAATCTTTCTTTCTTGGTCCCTTGAACATCGAATTAGAGAGAGAGTAAACTGTACTTGAACTAACCGTAATTCAAATAATTGCCTTGGCTGGTATTTCTGTTTATTGAGACTCGAGTTTACAAACTTTTACAGCTTGGTGTTTCTCTGTTCAAAATATAACCTTCATACGTTTCCTCTCTCTCTCACTTTATCTTACAGAGATTACTTCAATTTCCAAAAAATGTCATTTTAATCGAAACCTGGCTTCCTGAGGTAAGATCGGTCAACAAAACACTTTTGAATGACTAAAAAATGCGACTAGAAAATGAAAAAAACATTGTCTTCAATTCATACTCTTCAGTGCAAACTTTCCAATGACAACTAAAACTAGTCTACACAATAGACAGCTCCAGGCTTTTAGACCTTACTATTGGGCTGCTGATTGGCTTAGGTTTCGAAACTCTCTATTATACCTTTAAAACCTTAGTGCGCATGCGATGTATCGCCGAAAAAATTTCAATATTCAAAACAAGAGTGCGCATATCCCGAAGTCTAGGTGTTTCACGCTCGGAACGAAGGAAGATATCATGTAGTCTAAACTATGATGTGATGGCAATTGGAATGATTTTGAAATAGTACATCTCTTTGATTCATCTTTTTTGTAGACACGAGAATTATTTGATGAAGAACTTACCAAGTTAAAAGAAGAAGAGGTATTATAATTTCTAATCGAAATACATACTATCTATACTATATACTATAGTCAGGCTTTCTTTATAACGGAAATGTTTCCTGCTTGTCGGCCATCGCATTGATTTTATTTTCAATTGGCCAAGTTGACCAAGTTTGGTTGTGTCACATAAAATATGTCACGGGTCCTAAGGGTTTATCCCCTACTTTTAAAGTGTTTCAAGAAAGTAGTCTTTCTAGCGCGTCAAGAAGTATGATGATATGTTTCACCTTAGGGCGGTAAAGAAACAAGTGTTAGTAGCAGCAAAGGGATGCAGTTACTCAGACACCATGCCACGTTACATTTATTCAAAGAACAAGAGGAAGGGCGCACTGTCTTACAAGTACGTATCATGATCTATTAACTGAAGCAACACATTTTCCGAGCTATTTTCTATAGCTATTAAAAAAAATCTTTGCCGGGATTAGCTTTTACAAAAGCCCGCCCCTAAAAGTTAGGAGTCTATATAAAAATGTAACCTTGAGTCAAATCTTAACCCTTTAACTGCCGATGTCGGCATATGCATGTATTAGATGGTTTGAAATAAAAAAGATAATAGTTAAAAGTTCTTCTATGTTCAAAAATAACTATTCAACAATGTTCAACTCAAAATTATAGTCCTTGGCTGATACTTCATATATTATTCAAAAAATGAAGTCAAAATCGCTACCTTTCGCCCATGTCGGCATATGCCGACATCTGGCAAATAGGTCGAACCTTCTTTTTTTCCCGTGGCAAATAGGTCGAACCTTACAAAATACGCACGGCAGTTAAAGGGTTAATATCAAGAGTTGTTTATTACCCTAAGCATTTTTTGTTGTTTTATCCTTTAGTTTATCATGGCTTGTTATCTTTCCAAAATCTTGTCTCTTTTTTGACGCGTAGGATGTTCAAGAATGTTGTCGAAAAGCAGGTGGTAAAAAACGAAAAGCCAGCAAAGGTTAGGAATTATTCGTGCTACTTTCTTTACACAATTCTTAACTTTGGTCAAACATTTAGAAAAATTTTTAGAACAATCTTAGGCTCTCACCTGACAGAAACCAAAATATAAAGTGATAATCAGATGGTTTAAGATATTTGGCCTGTCGAAACCTTCTGTGGTCCGAAGTAAAACCTCCGAGTATTTTTGTCTATCTATTTCCAGATGATAGATGATATTACCATTTGAAATTTGAAAAAATCGGTTCCTACACGTAGACCAGCGGCCGAGGTAGTGAATAGTGTGATTTCGTAGGGCATCCCTTAGATCAGGGCAAATTTTTGATATTATGCTCCTAATAGGGTGTAGAATTGACAAAAAATATCTCCTAACGGTTCTTACGTTAAAATTTTATCGCTTCCTTACTAAAAGTCAAAACTTGAATATCTCGACCCTGGAAAATAGTTAAGCAAAAATAATAGTTTGAGGTTTTGCTCAGGACAATAGAAGGAATCCAAATTCCAATATCTCAAACCATTTGATTATACCTTTAAAAGATTGATTTATCAAAATCAAAAGATACTATTTCTTCAATTCTTCAGAACCAGATTGGTCAGAAGTGTTGCTTGAGATTTTGATTGGTTTCTTGGCACAACCTTCGAATGTAATGCGACATGTTGTTGAACAGGTCTTTCGAAGTATTTGCCCTCACCTCACCATGGAAGGATTCCGCTCCCTAACTAAAGTAAGTTTTAAGTAAAATACACACGCCATTACAACTATCAACCCTTAAATACGCGGTCAGTTGATGATGAATTTACAAGGGCAATATATCCGTCAATTATCGTTTATAAAATGCTTTTTTGGACCTACTTGGAAGTCCTATAAATTTACCTTTGTCCGTTCTTTCGTCCGTCCGTCTGTTACCAGCTGTTCTCGAGATTGGCACATTAGTTTTTTCTGATTTTTGGCACAGAGGTGCAAAATAGTAATGCCCAATTTGTGAAAGAGCCCGATTTTCGGAAGAAAAAAAGAAGAATTTTTCCGGTCGGAAAAGCCGGAAAAACCAGTTTTTTGGCATTTTCCTCTTTCAATATCAACGTATCAATTTTTCATTCTCTTTCTAGATTCTAGAAGCAAAGAAATCACAGGACTTGCAAGAAAATGGTACATATTTTACTAAAGATTTTTAACAGAGTGAACTTTTTCCTATAAAAACCGGATCAGGTGACGTTAGCGTGGTCGGTGTCGTTTAAGTGAACTTTATTTTACAAGTTCACTTAAGCGACACCACCAAAAAAGATAGTACCGAACTGACGATGGCACATTTCAGAAAGTGGGCCACCGTCTAAGATATAATTTACTGACCAGCCAGAATTCACTAGTTCACTTAAGCGACACCAACTAGTTCACTTAAGCGACACCCGCTAGTTCACTTAAGCTACACCTACTAGTTCACTTAAGCGACACCCGCTAGTTCACTTAAGCAACACCCACTAGTTCACTTAAGCGACACCTACTAGTTCACTTAAGCGACACCTACTAGTTCACTTAAGCGACACCTACTAGTTCACTTAAGCGACACCTACTAGTTCACTTAAGCGACACCTACTAGTTCACTTAAGCGACACCTACTAGTTCACTTAAGCGACACCTACTAGTTCACTTAAGCGACACCCACTAGTTTACTTAAGCGACACCCACTAGTTCACTTAAGCGACACCTACTAGTTCACTTAAGCGACACCTACAAGTTCACTTAAGCGACACCTACTAGTTCATTTAAGCGACACCTACTAGTTCACTTAAGCGACACCTACTAGTTCACTTAAGCGACACCTACTAGTTCACTTAAGCGACACCTACAAGTTCACTTAAGCGACACCAAACCTTACAAGTTTACTTAAGCGACACCCGCTAGTTCACTTAAGCGACGCCAAACTTTACAAGTTCATTTTGCTGGCTTGAATGATCTGCTGGCTTACCCAAGCCTCGCAGCAAGTTTAGCTAGTTCCGGACCATCGCGCCGTATTCATAGCGGCTATATCGTCCAGGATAGATTGATTTCTCTGGCGGGCTTGCAGTTGCACAGTTGCACCCAAATCTCATCCCATTTCCCCGAAATATCTGTTTCCCTCTTCCAGGAGAAAGCCTTTTTTCGAAAAATTTGGAAACAGATCCGGTTATCTAGGAAAGACCTTCTCCTTAAAACTGTTTAAATCTTAAATCTGTTTCCCCGCTCCGGCTGAGACGTCATTAAAGAGAAACAGATCAATATTTCTAGGGGGATGACATGATAAATTGGGAAACAGACATCTGTTTCCAAAAAGATGACATTGCATTGGACTCGGCATTGAAAACAGATTGGACTTTCTTATCTTAGGGGAAATTATTATATGGTCACGTATGGTCTCCTCTATTTTCTTCTGTAGTTTGATTTTTTTCCTTTTCTGTTCCTTATTTTTTTCGGAAATTATTAAAACATTCCAAATTATAAAAAACATTCCATTCACTCTTATTTTGATTGGCTTAAAAATTTCGTGCGATATTTTACCAATAAAAATGCTCCAAAGATATCGTACGATACTTTTCAACTACCTTATTGGCTCTTTTTACGCCGGCCCTAATTTAATGCTAGCCCCTTTTACGCCACAATTTGGGCTTACGCCAATTAGGGCCGTTAATAACGCCAAAATTTGTAAAAACGGCTACTCATGCTTCAAATTAGTAAATACTGGTACATACTGTAACGTGCTAAGACACTGGGCTCAGCTTCAGTATACGTGTGAAAGTGAAAGGCCCAATTGTAAACACTTTTTTTAAAAGGGCAATGGGTACTAGGGATAAGGGAAGGCCGATTGTAAACCCGTGGTGAATGGTGATTGGAATAAGAGAAAGCTAAGTCGTAAACCCATAGGGTGATGAGTAATCAGGACTAGGTAAGGCTTAAAATTGTAATCCAAAAGTGATGGTTACTCGGAATAAGGCAGAGCTAAATTGTAAACTTTGGTTGATAAGCCTACGTGGCGATCGTTCACAAGAAAGGGAAGGCTCGATTATAAACCCAGATAGTTGAATACTTAACAGAATTAGAGAAGGCTCAGTCGTAGGCAATTTCAGGAATAAACAAAAATAGGAATGAAATATCTAAATTGCAAAAATTCAAGTAGAAAATTTTAAGGCATTGACACTTGAAAAGTTAAAAAATGGTATTTGACGTCAATGTATCTAAAAAAAATAAAAAAAATATTTGACTTTTATGACGTTAAGCGCAAAATCCCGGTAAAATGGGGATAACTCGAAATTAAAAAAATTGAAAAAACTACCCCTAAATTTTAACATAAGGAGGGCGTGTGCCAAATTTCAGCTCCTTAAACCAATTATTCCGCTCTCTACGCTGCCACAAAGTCTGTGGACAAACAAACTCACAAACTCACAAACATTCTGAGATTCTAGCTTAACTGAAGTTGAGAAAAATTCCATTGGGATATCCTTCCATTAAAAATCACTGATTTTTGTGAAGTTTTAGATACCGCGGATATCCGATACCGCATTACTTCGAATAAACGCCCCCTTCTTTTTAACGTCCCTCCAAAAAACGCCCCTCTTTAAGGGAAAAATTTTTAATATACGCGCCCTCAAATAAACGTCCCCTTTGAATAAACGCCTTCCCTCTCTGGGAGGGGCGTTTGAAACAATCACCTGTAATTAAGTCTCGTATGGAGAAAAACTTAGATACAGTGTTAAAGATTGTATTCTTTTAGTGTTTAAAGTAATTTTGACACCAGTTCTACATCTCTGAAAGAACATAATTGTACTAACAGAAGATAAAAAAGGCAAGAAAGCTCCCAATTTACTTTAACAAAATGGCCTTGGATACAAATTATTTAATAAACGCCCCATTCTTTTAAACACCCCCTGGAATAAACGCCCCTCCTAAAAGCCAAAAAAATTGATAAACGCCCTGGGCGTTTATTTGAAGTGATACGGTATGGAGTAAAACAATGGATAATTTTCGTCTTTAAATCACACCTAAAACCCTTCAAATTGAGAAATAATGATCAAACGTTAACGCCGATTTTAGGTAAAAATTGCAAAATATCTTGGCCCTTTTTATGCCGGTCCAAAAATAACGCCAAAGGGCCGGCGTAAAAAAGGCCGATTAGGTAATTGAAATCCTCGTTCATATCAGGGCGATTACAAAAAAAGCGGGGCTAGTACGGACTTATCGCCCCGCTTTCCTTTTCAAATCTAAGCTGAATGTATTTTATTATAGACACTGGATAAACAACGAGCAAGATTTTCATTGATTTCTCATGTTCTAGCTTTGTCCGCAGTAATGACATTATTGTTCACTCTCCTTCCTCCATCAAACAATTTTTCGTAACATTTTAATCATTTTTTCATCTGAGTACAGTCATTTCAATTCCCAAATAAAAATTAAGTTTTCCTTAGAGAGGCGAACGCATCAAAATAATTGCTAATTATATGTCGTTATGACGTTTCAAGTTGCGAGAAAGATACTAAAAACATGCTATGTATGAAAAATTGAATGTTGACACCAGAAATTTTCAAACTTTAACCTCAATAAAACCACCGATCCACCACGAGCCTCTAAAAGATTTTCATACCCCACAGTGAAGCCAAGACACTCAAGTCTAATTTATGTCAATCTTAGCTCTTTTCAGAATGATGTTAGAAAGATATCGAAAGATATCAACTTAAAATTATGTGTCATTTTAGGCTTTTTGTTTGATTTTTCTTGTCTGATGATGTTTTTGGCACAAAAAATTTAATACATGTATCCGTTAAGTATTTTAGCATTTATTTCAAAATTTTTGGCGATTAAAAGTACAAAAAGATAAAGATAGAGGCCTTTTTACTAATTTTGGTGCCCTTTTTTACCTCACAAAATTTTTAGCCTAAAAAGAGGAGAATTGTTCAAAATTTGACAAAGTTTCGACACAAACTTTTTGTAGTAAGGGGCGATAAATTACTAATTTAACTTCTAATTTGCATAATATTTTGAAGGGGGTTTTAGCCAAGAAAATCGGAGACACAGTGCTTAGGTTTTGGCCTTGATTATTGGCTAGCCTCTTATAAAGTATAAGTTCTGGGGTAAGATTGTCTATTTATAAGGGCTGCCTGCAACCACACATGTAAGGTTGGGGTTGGCGGTAACCAAAATTTTGATTCAGCTTCTCCTTCACCGTACCCATCAAAAGGGAAAGACAACGAAACGACAACGAAACGATGACGAAGCTTATCCTCTATACGATTTCTTTACATGAAACTAAGAGGCCCCCCAACATTTTTGCTGAATACCGAATGCGTGGTTGTTGAATACGGTTTCAGTACCATTTAAGACAAAAAAATACCCGGCAGGAGCCGAGGGAAACATTTATGACCGCAATGATGATTCAATTTATTCATTGGCGTTTTACCGTTTTCCATTCCTCTGGAAACCTAACGTTACTCAATACCTTATCGGTAAAAAAATTCACCGGGAAAAATATTCTTCGGCAAAAAGAGGAATTTTTTTGCAGACATATTTTCTACCGATAAGGTATCTGGCACCCGATGTATAATTCCTTTCCCACAAGCTAAAGCTTTGACTGTTAGAAAGAGTTTAAAAACCTGAAAGGATTGACCGACAATCATTTCCTGTCCGGTGGGATACCGGCCTCTATCTTTAGAGTTTCAGCGTGAATTGGAGTGGATGTAAGCTACTTTAATGTAGTTAATCGCGTCCAAATATTTCGCGAATCAGGCCATTCGCAAAAATCTGCGTGTTTTGATGGAATTTAATTTTGCAAATCATTAAAATTGACTTATTTCATAGGAATTAGTTTTCGCGAAATTGGATTTTCTTAGACAAAAACAGTGGCAAATAAGCTTAAATACGTTTTCTCATTTTGTCCTAATAGGCAAAAATATCCTTTTTTGCTGAGCCAGCAAAATTATGCTATAGCAAAAAGCCAAAATATAATGCTATATCAACGAAATCTCGACCTCAAGATAAGGATCAACCTCTAAGGTACTAATTTTTATTTTCGTAATGCCGTCATTTTCAATTTCATTTATATTTGATAGGTGTGAATGGTAATTACGATTTACCTACTTTTCTTGGCGGCGAAGCATTGCATTGCATTTGATTTTATTGACTTTATGCTTGTACAAAACTCCCTTGTAAAAGCATCTCAGTGACGTGAAATTCGCAAAGAATTCGACCTACCCTGGACGATATAGCCGCTATGAATACAGCGCGATGGTCCGGAACTAGTTAAACTTGCTGCGAGGCTTGGGTAAGCCAGCAGATCATCCAAGCCAGCAAAGTGAACTTGTAAGGTTTGGTGTCGCTTAAAGTGAACTAGTGGGTGTCGCTTAAGTGAACTAGCGGGTGTCGCTTAAATGAACTTGTAAGGTTTGGCGTCGCTTAAGTGAACCAGTAGGTGTCGCTTAAGTGAACCAGTAGGTGTCGCTTAAGTGAACCAGTAGGTGTCGCTTAAGTGAACTAGCGGGTGTCGCTTAAGGGCTCTGACCATAGTCAAAAATCAGTATTTCAGTTTAATGTCGATATTTTGGCTGAAGGTTCCTTTTAGGAACTAGCAAAAAACTGCGTTTACAGAATTGTGAAATATTAATTCCTTCGTCAGATATTTAGTATCAAACTTTGTGTATCTAAAACCTCATATTTTAAAATCAAAACTCTCTATAAAGTATGCATCAAGCTAATTACGGCAGAATGATTACAAGCCAAGCCAAGCCAAGACGCAAAATGTTCTTGTAAATAGCTCATCGCTTACACATTGTATTTCGAAGTTAAACAGTGTTCACCATTAATAAAAGTCAATTCCCATAATAGCAATGAATCATTTATTACTTTCATGATCATAAAATTAATTAATTTATGCAATGATGTCATTAAGAATAATTATAGTTTAAATCTAAAATTGTTAAAACCTTTTGCACAATTGAAGAATCATGTCATTTATTTTTAAATAGCTAAGTTTCAATGGGTAATTAACCTTTTTGTTTCAAAATTTCTTTACACTGTCCGCAAAGAATTGAACTATTTTAAATTTTGCGGAAAATTTTTCTAAAAAGATGTGTCAAAAGTTATGACTGTTTATTTAAGCAAAATCCAGATGAAAAATTGATGAAAAACCACTATTTTGAAGATTTCGAGACAAAGAAGCATTTACAAAAATTTTCCGCAAAATTTTTTATTGTTCTGCAAAAGATACACCATCTACTGCGAAAATTTTTTCAAAATGTTTTTTCTTCGCCGAAACTAAGCTCTTCGAAGTTGAAATACGCTTCCTTGCAAAAGTCTACATTTTCTTCTTCATCAAATTTTTTCAATGCAATTTTTGAATTTTCAGATTCAGGAATAGTTTGTCTAACAGAAAATGTATAACATGCCATATTTTTGTTGGTTACATCAGTCAGAAAACACATTTTAAACACGGCAATTATGAAAAATTCACTATGGTCAGAGCCCTTAAGTGAACTTGTAAAGTTTGGTGTCGCTTAAGTGAACTAGTAGGTGTCGCTTAAGTGAACTAGTAGGTGTCGCTTAAGTGAACTAGTAGGTGTCGCTTAAGTGAACTAGTAGGTGTCGCTTAAGTGAACTAGTAGGTGTCGCTTAAGTGAACTAGTAGGTGTCGCTTAAGTGAACTAGTGGGTGTTGCTTAAGTGAACTAGCGGGTGTCGCTTAAGTGAACTAGTAGGTGTAGCTTAAGTGAACTAGCGGGTGTCGCTTAAGTGAACTAGTTGGTGTCGCTTAAGTGAACTAGTGAATTCTGGCTGGTCAGTAAGTTATATCTTAGACGGTGGCCCACTTTCTGAAATGTGCCATCGTCAGTTCGGTACTATCATTTTGGGTGGTGTCGCTTAAGTGAACTTGTAAAATATACTAGTTCACTTAAACGACACCGACCACGCTAACGTCACCTGATCCTAAAAACCTAATGTGCAATGAAGATACGCCCATAATGCAGGGCGGGATCTAAGGTATTCACATGAATTATATCACGAGTGACTTCTGGTGACTTTTGCCTCTCTTACTCTCTTCAAAATAAAGTATATCCCGGAGGATTGGATCAAGTTCATCAGAAAGGATGATCTTACCTGGTAAACTTTACAGACTCTTTAAATCGTTAAAGTTTGATAAGTGTATATAAATGGATAATCAAATCGTTTGAGATCTTTTTCCTGTAGATTCCATCAATGGTTTTGAGCAAAACCGTCAAATCTTTTTGTTTGGTTCTTTTCCTAAGTCGTGATATTCAAGTTATAAGATGTTAACGAAAAAACAGTACAATTTTTACGTAAGAGCCGTGTAAAAACCCATTTTTAGAGATTTCAATTTTCACATCATATCACGACTTAGGAAAAGTCCTAAACAAAAAGATTTGGAGGTTTTGTTCAGGACCATGGAAGGAAAGAACAGCTGGTAAAAGCCCTCAGACCAACTGATTATCCCTTTAAATTGTTTGCTTTCCATACAGAATCTGAAGATGAAGAGGAATCTGGCGAAGAAGACGAAGATGAAGACGGTGGAGATGAAGAAATGGACAACGAAAATGATGTATGTTGAATTGCTTACCATGAATAATGAAATCAATTTATGATATTCATGACGTAATGTTTTCTACGGAAACACCTTGGTTTTTGCCAGTAGTGGCGAATTTAAACTGGAGAAAAGTCATTCAAAATTTGCTCCGTAGAAAACATTACGTCATGAATATCATATATAATAATAATTGTTTTCAATAGCGACTTTATATAATCTGCGTTCGAAGACGGGTGGAGTGGTTGAAACGATTTGGCATGACCCGTAGTTTTGACTCTCAAAATCGGGGACGGTGAAAGTGCTGATTTTACTGTAATCTTCAGTAATTCAGAATCTAGACAAATCGAAAGCTAACCGTCTCTGTCAAGGAACAACGCACGTACATAAATGTCTAACGAACAGTGCAAACCGACCCATTTTATGATGTTGATACATTGAATGTTGTTGGCTTAAAACAATCGCCAACCGAATTTAAATATTTTTAACAAGTCTCAACGCGTTGTTCGGATTCAGCATTGCCATTGTTTAAAAAAAAAACAATGAAAGGCGTGATTTAAATTTATTTTAAAATAACTTTTATAATAACAATGATAGGAAAACGGACAAGAAGACTCAGACGAAAACGAAAGTGAAAGTGATGAAAGCGAAAGTGAGGGCGGTAGCGAGGGCGAAGAAATTGATGAGGAATTCCAACGAAAGATCAAAAAAGCTCTTGGCAAACACGCCGCCAAAACAAATGGTGATATTGACGAGTCTAAGAAGGATGCTGAGAGTGATTCGGTGAGTCTCTATAATTGGACTTTCAAGTGGAACGAGGATTTTCTCTTTGAATTGTTCGAGTTATGGAGTTTCCACTGTATTTTCCATGTGAATGAATAATGGAGGGTAGTAATTACTAGAGTAGTAGAGCATTGAATTAAATGTCATTCTTTAAAATGATGTTGTGTCACTTGTTATTCTTTCATAGGACTCAGAAGAAGAGCAAGAAGACCTCGATATGGACACTGCAGATCCCAACCATTTGAAAGCTCTTGATTCCGCACTGGCCGACATCTTCCGACAACGCAAAGAAAAAGCTGACGATAAGAAGGACAAGCAAGCCGAACGTGAAGCAATGCACCATCTCAAATTACGCGTTCTCGATCTCTTTGTTATCTTTCTGAAAGAACAACCAACCAATGGCAAGATTATCGTGAGTATTTACTTTTGGCTGGTTAGCAAAGCTTTGGTAAAACATTCACTTTGTAATCTAAGGGTTTTGGTTTTGATCCTCTGACAAAAGAAACTGGGAGGGAGTTGAGAGACGATCAGAATTCAATTTCTCAGTTCTAGGGAAAAATAAAAAAATGTAATGATGGATTCCCACGCTCCTGACCAATGGAATTACCGTGGGTTAACTTATTGTAGAAAGAGTTTTTTTGAGCTCTCATCTTTCTTTCAGTATTTGGTCAAACCTTTGCTGGCCCTAATTCACGCATCACAAAACCGTCCCGAGTTATCCACAGTGTATGACAAATCAGTCAACATCTATCGAACAAAATTATGTCAACACAAATGTCACGCATATAAAGATGTAGACACAGAAGAACTACATAACATCATGTCAGAAATTCTCATCATGGCTAAGAAATCAGGTAGGTATTCTTCGTATGTGACGACGTCATATTTTCTAACGGAAGCACCCGAAAGAAACCAGAATTTTAACCACCGTTTTTCTATTTTTAGTAACAAAGATCCCAGCATTTTCGAGTGTTTCCGTTAGAAAAATGACTTACGCGAATCAAGAAAAGAAACTCTCTACTTTTGGATGCCACTTCTAGGCTGGGCTTTAAAAATTGTTGGTTTGCCGTCACCCTACCCTAGATTTTGGAGGTGGGTCGGTCGGTCGGAACTTTTTTTTATTTTGGCGATTTATGAAATGTTCGTCCATGGAAGGGTTAACAGTTTGTTTACATTTAGGTAATTTTGAATAAAAATTTACCAAGATTTCTTTTAAAAGTGATTGTTTGATTTTTAGGATCAGCGCCGATTTTTGTGGAACAAGTCTCTCAAGGTTTAATATTTTTGGTAAGTCAAATGTGATAAAAAATTATAAAATTATAGATGGGTCGCGATACTTCTTAGACTAGACAAAATTTTGCTCTATCTTAAATTTTGACGAAGACGCTTAGGCAATTGACATTTATCAAGAAGCCTTAATAAGTGCTCCCAGGTCCTAGGTCCCAACTCTTTGTAGTTCAAAACTAAAGCTAGAGCGTAAGTATCGTAACCTCCTAAGCTACTCCCCTTCTCCCTTGCTCATCTTCGTATAAAACCAAACCATCGGGCAATTAAACCCCAAGGGTTAATCAACAATTATGTTATCTAAAGATTGAATAAATTGATAGATTAGCGACCAGTTTACTATTAGATAGTCTTACAGCCCTGACAGATATGATTCTTCTTTTTAGATTAAACTGCTTCGATCGAACGTGGATGCGAAAGGGCCGTCGCCCTTAAAGACGCGATCACAACGTAAACGAAAGCCGGATGCCGCTCCCAAAGTTTCAGCAACTAGGGTAACTAATTCGACATCTTTCAAATCTTCAATATGATGGCGCCAATATTGAAATCGGGGATTTTCATATACCATGGATACATTGCGTTCGACGTTCTACTATTCGATACGGTCCTTTATCGATGAAAATCTTGCAAATCGATTTGGAGAAGGTCAGCTCTACTATTAGCGACAAATGTTTATGAAGGACTACTAGAATGTGTAGTCATAGAGTAAGCAAAAATAGAGAATTAAACCCCCTCTTTCTATCTTTAGATGAAGTCATCTGATGAAGCAAAAGTTGTTGAACTCTATAAAGGAGCCTTGGACCATTTCATGCAGAAAAAGTAAGGAGAATTTGCAACAATTTTTCAACAATTTATGTTTAGAGTCCGGACTCACATCCATCCTAACGGTTGGGTCTTGCCGCCACTTGGACCGTCATTCTATAGGCGATTTAGCGATGCGAGACATCTTGCTGCTATGTTGTCGATTTGCATGGGGGCTTGAACCCACAACCTTCTGGACAGAAGGCGAGCGTGCTACCACTCTACCACGCCCCTCTTCCTTTATTAATATTCCCACGATCTTCACTTTATTTTGTTATTTCTAGATCAAGTCCACTACAAGCGAAGATGTTCATGGAGCTTATAAATCGATACCCTGTGAGTGAAAACGTCTTCTATATTCTCACATGATGTGTTTTTTTTCGGTCCTGATGTAGAAAGCAAAGTGTTATTTCGCCTCCTCTGATAATTGCTCAAAAAACAAATCGAGATTGTTTCTGAGGCTGAGTCTCAAATTGATATTCTAAGCTTTGTAAAGTGACATTATTCCAGGTTTCCGATTATTAGAAATACTTTGGGTTTTTTTTCTCTAGAATATAGCATGGAAACTTGGCTTCGATCTTCTTCAATATTTAAATACAGCTTGCAATAATTATAGAAAGGTATAATTTTTTTATATAACGTTCGAGTTTTTCTAAAAAGTTTTTCTAATTTGCTAGAGCAAAATAATTAACTTTTCAATAGAAATAAACACTGTCATGTGTAAGAATTTCGTGGCAGATAGAAACAGAATGAACACATACTAGTGTACAGTGTACTTATTGAAAAAAATGTTGAAAATAATACCTGAGATTGCACGGGAATGTTCTCCGAAAATTGGTGACCATAGATTTGAAGAGGCATTTTTGTTAGTTCCTCTTTTCTCAACTTCAGTTGAGCTACGATCTGACAATGTCTGTCTGTGTGTGTGTGTGTCTGTCTGTCTGTCACAAAAACTTTAGGGCAGCCTGGAGACTTCAAAAATGGTCGGATTTGGCTGAAATTTTGCACACTTGTTCCTTGGGTGAATATCTGGGGGTGTTTTTTTCATTTTTTGAAAATTTTGATTTTTGGGGCCTGGGGACGAGTTTTTCGCCAAAACGAGGCTAAAACTTTGGGGCAGCCTGGAGACTTAAAAAATGGTCGGATTTGGCTGAAATTTGGCACACTTGTTCCTTAGGTGAATATCTGGGGGTGTCTTTTTCATTTTTTTTTTAATTTTGATTTTTGGGGCCTGGGGACGAGTTTTTCGTCAAAACGAGGCTAAAACTTTGGGGCAGCCTGGAGACTTCAAAAATGGTCGGATACGGCTGAAATTTTGCACACTTGTTCCTTGGGTGAATATCTGGGTTTTCTTTTTTCATTTTTCAAAAATTATGATTTTTGGGGCCTGAGGACGAGTTTTTTGCCAAAACGAGGCTAAAACTTTGGGGCAGCCTGGAGACTTCAAAAATGGTTCGATTTGGCTGAAATTTGGCACACCTGTTCCTTGAGTGAATATCTGAGGGTGTTTTTTTTATTTTTCAAAAACTTTGATTTTTGGGGCCTAGGAACGAGTTTTTCGCCAAAACGAGGCTAAAACTTTGGGGCAGCCTGGAAACTTCAAAAATTGTCGGATTTAGCTGAAATTTGGCACACTTGTTCCTTGGGTGAATATCTGGGGATTTATTTTTCATTTTTCAAAAATCTTGATTTTTGGGGCCTGGGGACGAGTTTTCCGCCAAAACGTGGCTAAAACTTTAGAGCAGAGCCTACAGGCCTCAAAAATGGTTGGATTTGGCTGAAATTTGGCACACTTGTTCCTCGGGTGAATATCAGGGGGTCTACAATCGGGCCTATGAATAATTTGAAGCCACTGAAGTTGAGCCCAGTGCGTTGCGCACGTTCGACTATTCTATATAATGATCTTTTTAAAGACCTTCATATATTTTCTTCTCTTTTTAGGTCAAATCAGCGGAAATGTTGAAAGCTTTGTTCGCGCATAAGGTGAGTAGACTGTTTACGTTTGTACGACCCCATCTTTATAACTCGAACGATCACAGGAAACGCAAATTTGCTAGAGTTATGAGGATTCCGAGTAACACATGAAATTCTTTTGCTTTCTTAGATTGACGAAGAAAAAGAATATATTGAGAAAATCTCCGAGGCGGTACTTGAAAATTTGATCAAGGTAAATAATAAAAAGCCATGCTCTATCACAGGCTGGTTGATTAACCGAACCAAAAATAGTTGTGTCTTTAAACATCCTGCCTGGCAGTCTAGAGTTCAGAGGTGTTTTAAGTCAACGATTTCGAGAAGTTGTCGGAAATAATAAGCTCTGCCTTTTCGTTTTAAATAGTTCGGCTTTAATACTGTAAGAATAACCAGCAAACCTCCAGTAAAAGAGGCTTTGTGGTAAATGGTGGAAAGTGATGTTGCTAATTGAAAAATTCACCGTCATCAGATACATTAGATGATATGCACTTTTAAAATCGATCGGGGCGATATAACGACAAGTTTATTTGATGCCAACGTTCCTCCTTTGCACACTCCGCTATTTTTAAGGAGGCCTCCCTCTTCAGTTTAATGTTTCTCCATCTTGCATTTTGACAGGTCTTCGAGTCAACGAAAGAGGCCGGTTTCCCGTTAAAACCACGTCAATTGAGTGAAATTATTCGGCTGATAGATAGCTTCAAAAAGCTCATGCATCATCACCCGAAGGTATGAAGATTTTCTTAGTTTCCTCTAATTCTCTGAAGATTTGAATTGAAAGGTAATTTTGACATATAGCAAGAATATACGAACATCGCGTATCTCAAATCGCTGTTCAGATTTTTCCTATCTTTCTAAAATAAAAAATTGCAGCTCTGTGAAGTTGGTCTATTTGGCCATCTTTCTTCGTTTTTTGACCGTTTTGACCCTACTTTACTTTATGTCATGATTTTTGAGCCAGTAGAAAAATATTCACAAATTTTTGAAATTTTTGAATATTATAGATTATTCTGCTTGAAAACAACTTTCCATCGGTATATAAATTTATACAAGAGAATAAATTGATGCTGAGAAATTGTAAACAAAGGTAAACCTGATCATTGTCAAAATGGGCTAAGTTTGCGCCATTTTCAGACTTTGCAGAGGAAATAGTTATCTACACATTTGCGGCTCTTGTTCATATTTCAGGTCATCGTTGATTGGACCAAAATGATGTCATCATTAAAAGATATCCTTGACAGTCCGATCGCTTCGAAATGCAATTCTCTGATGCAAGTTATTAAAACACGAGTATGAGTTGTATCATTTTTTACAATTTTTTATAAAAGATTTAAACGATTTAAATTTAACTTTGGGTACTGGTTTAACTTTTTTCCGTTTGATCAACTGAAGCCTAGTTGTTAAGTTCAAAACCAAATAAAATGAACTATATCATTAATCAAACCCCGGATACCAGTCTGGAAAGGAGGGAAATGTTACGCCGGAGCTGCGCCAACTTAACTGGGAAAAGTTGAAGGCAGCAGATCTCAAACCTGAAATCTACGCCGGAGATCTCCGGCGCAGCCGCAATTTCCAGACTGGCCCGGATATCTCGGGATCTTGTTACCCTAAAATTTTTTAAAGTGAAAAAAGACCCGAAACTTTTTTTAACTTTCCGGAATGAGGGGTTCTATAAAATTTCAGCCACAAAATTGTTTTTCAGGATGGCAAAAAGAAATCAAGACTCGATCTTTTTGAATTAATTGATTCCAAATTATTTCTGAACTCCATTGATTTATAAAAATTTTATAAACAAAAAGAACAGCAAATTACTAATTACAACCTAATCTAGCTTGTCATTATAAAAAAATTAATAACAATACCTCCCTAACAAAATAAATCAAAGCTTAAGTTATATCACAATGATGAAAAAATGTCGATTTTTTAGATACCCTTAAAATAAGGTAAATATCTAAGTCAAAATCATTCGATTCAATTTAGGAGAAAGATAAGGCACTTTTCTTTGGGCAGCAAAAAATATTTCTAAAATCAACGAACATTGGGAGTGTTTATAAGAAATTTTATATAAAATATACATTATTTGATCACTTCCTATTTCCCCAATTAATGAGAGGGAAGAATGATTCTGGGCGCAACTGATCACTGGGGACGACGTATTTCTTGATCTCAAATCCACAGTATTTTTCCAATAGATCCAATTGATAGTTTGTACGGGCTCGAACTTTGTTGTCCAATTGAACAAAATCAAAGTAGTCAGCTAATGCTAGACTTGTTCCAACTCCAATACTGGATGCTGACTGCATGAATACTATAGGGCGTGCTGGCCCTGTTTTGGGAGCGAAATCAGTGTAATCATACCAAGTCCAAAGGTTGGTTGAATCTGGGTACAAAGGAAGTGAAGGAGGAAAAAGTTCTCTTATTATTGCAACTGTCCGATTTGTTCCAGTAATTGGTGAAACCCAGTCCTTTGCTGCATCGTCTGGTTTTTTGATAACTCCCATGATTTGACCGTCACCCAACATTGGCCACCACGGTGGCTGCTGGCCTATATCAACACCATCAACAGATATTTCAGAACAACTCGTGACCCAGGTTGATTCAGAAGTATTTAAGAGATAGCCTTTACTAAATAGTTGATCTTTTGGCCAACGACCGAATAAGTTGCATCGAACTGTTCCTGCGTTATCATACCAATTGTAGTTGTTGAAAAAGGTTGTTGTCTGTGATCTATCGAAGATTCGTCCGGTGTAGGTTTCTGCTTCATCCCAATGATAGTTGACGATAGTTGGAAATGGGTTATGATGAAAATCAACTGGCGTCATTAAAGCTGTTGCTGAAAAATGGTTTGTCCAGTTGAATAGTTCATAATTATATGGATTACCGCAAACAAACCCTGTATCGTCAACCACTGGTTTAAACGATGATGAAAGATCTGTAAAACCTTCCTCAAAGTTGAATAGATATGTAAAAGAATACATTTGGAAGAATGCTAAATTTTCGGGATCTCCTTGATCAGTTTTTGGTGGTGGTACAGAAAACATTAATCTGTATGGTGCACCACCATTCTTCCTGTTAAGCCACACCCAATTTGAAGCGATTTGATACTTCTTCTTCCACCATTCTACATAAATGTCCTTACTCATCCAATTCATAGGAGAACTTCCTATATAAGTTGATCCTGGATCAGTCCAATTTCGACTTGGTAATTTCCAACCCATCTCTTTTTGCTGCCAGCTCTTTCCATCATCTGAAACAAATGTCTTTTCTCCTTCAATTTTATACCACCATTGACCGTAAGAGCAGCCTTTTACATAAACCATAAAAAGTTCTTTATCTGAGTCATACGAAGCTGTTCCCTTACTTAGTTGGAAGAAAGGGTTTTCTGGTTGTTTAGTGTCGTTTTGTACTTTGCTAAAAGGTTGAAGAATTATTTGAGCTGTCCATTGCTTTGGAAGTAATTTGCCAAGAGGTTTTTCACTCACGTTGAGTTTTGGCTCAGTAACGGCTGGAAATGCTGATGTTTCGCATTCAGATTCGTCCAAATATTCTGTCAAATTGAATCTGTTATGTACCGGTGTAATGGTGAGAATGCCGTATACAATGGAAGATCCATTATTTCCCTCCGCGTGGGGCTGCCATTTCGGTATTAAGGAGTGGTCGCCCGGTTTTAAAACTTTGTCTTGTTTTGACGAATGAAACTTGAAATAGAAAGAGCCTTCTAGCAATAAAAGGTACATGCTGACTGGGTGATGATGACATCGCTTTTTCCATCCAGGTTTTGCAGCCATCATAACCAAAACTTGATCACTCGTTACTTGTAATGTGTAGTAAGCCTCATCCTGTCCATTCTCAAGCATTTTTTTTAACTCATTTTTGGCTTTCTCGGTGTCAATATCTGAATAGCGATCGTTCCATATGATATATCCAGCTTGTTCTGTAAAACAAAATAGTAATGAGTGATATTAACAACCAAATTCAGTAAGTACGCTTTGTTATGATTCTTACCGAGATTCTGATAGCGTTTACGAAAGAGAGGGATCGTACCAACGTGCTATCAGTAAAATCAAAAAGTTGTGCAAGTGGTTTTGGGTAAGAGATTAAATAACAACATGGTGCCTGTGCACCATGAAACTCTGAGTTTGAAACAAAGATATTGTGTCAACTCTTTATTATATTAGAATAACAACATCAAAATCCGACCTCTATTAAAACTCTGGACTAATTCATTTCATTCCCGCTCTTTTGATCGGAGTTCAGCTAAAATTGGGGTATCCAATGTTCTAAGTAGAAATTTTCCGAAAAGGAGGCTACAGCAGAATTAGGGAAAAAGAGGGAACTTTCAAAAAAAAATTCCCAAAAATCAATAAGCAAGGTGGTTGGAATAAGAATGTCCTGGGTGGAAAATTTTCGAAAAATTAATTAGCGGGGCTCCTCCCCCCGGCTATTAGGTACCCGAGAGTAGTTATTTTGGTTTTTAAAGGTACCCGCTGTTTGTTATCAAGCGCAGTTTGGTGATGGACAAAGTTGTAAAGCAGGGGTTTTCGCGACTGAATCCTACCTAAAGTGTGTCTCAAAATAATTTGCAGCTGGAGACAAAAATGGCTGTAACTTTTGATAGAATTCGAATCAAGTTGCGATTTTGTGCTCGTTAAAAAGATATTCGTGAGTGGAATATTATCAAGTAAAAAATTTGGAAAAAAAAGGAAAATGAAAATGAAAAATGAAGAAGAAAAAAATCAACTTCTTGTAGAAATGTGGTATAGTAGTTATCATTTTCACAGGAGTGACTCTTCAATCTTAGATCATCATTACTGTGAAAAAACTTTTCAAAAATATTCATTCAATCAAAAGATATCAAACAAAGTTTATTGCTGGTTGATCGACAAAAGTTTTTTTTGTCGTTTTTTACTACTTTATAGAGTCAACCAGCAATAAACTTTGTGTGATATCTTTTGATTGAATGAATATTTTTGAAAAATTTTTTCACAGTAATGATGGTCTAAGATTGAAGAATCTCCAGCTGCAAATTATTTTGAGACAGACTTTAACCTGGTCGGCCGTAGCCAGAATTCTACCTTAGACACCAATGAATGTACGTGGTCCAAAAGAATCTTACCTTTGATAGGATCTTGACCCACTGACACAACTGAGGCTGCTTTTGAAGATTTTTCTGGTTCTCTAAGACGGAAATATCAGTTACTTGAAATATATGATTCTGTGATAAACGACTGTCAATGTTTTTTGTCACTCCAATAATTTTTTTATGACTTGAAAAAATGATATGCCAAAGTTGAGAGCCTATGTCATAGAATATCATAATTTGAATTTAGAAATATTAGTCGGAGTTTTGACAAGCTGACGATGATTTTGGTTCTGTAATCTTTGTTATGATATATAAATAAAAGCGAGAATAAAAGACTTGAGAAGAGTAGAACAACAGAGACTTTTGTGGAGGTTTGACGTTGTTTGTAAGGTATCCCCAAGAGGTATATCATCAAAATTTATTGTTTCATTTTGTGGTTCACCCTAGTGACGTATCCCGGTAAAATCTAACCTCTTGATGAACCCCTTGTACTTAAAAACTTTTCGTATGAAAATTACTTTAATCGGATTAATTTTCGCGAGATTAAATTTTGCGATTTCGCGAATTTTTGCCATTTTCGCGAAATTAAAACTCGCGAACACGCGTGAGATTCCTGATTAGCGAAATTAAATCCACCACAAAACTTTTAAAATTGTATTTTTGGCGGAGAAACTAGTTCCAAGTCTCCATTAATGGCAAAAAATGGCTATTTTCAGCTGTTTTCTGGCTTATTCGCGAAATTAAATCCACGCGAAATATTTCAAAACTCTGACTCGCGAAATTAAATCCAGAAAATTTCGCGATTTTTTTAGCTCGCGAAATTTAATCCGGTTAAATTATACACTTACACAAGCATTATTGACAGTGATCCATGGGCAATGAGAGCGGGCACCAAAATACACACAACCATCATAACAAGCCATGTTATTGTTTGTTTTGAACTTCTTCCACGTTTTTCACTTTCATTCGATGTTTCCGTTTGTTCCATTTTTATTTAGCTCTCTAATGTAATAAAAAGTAAAGACTTGAAATTCGGACTAATTTTCAATAATCGTGAATAAAAGAAGACAAGTGCCACCTGCATGGTGTGTATTTTGCAGACCAGAACTCGATTTTGGAAAATTAGCTAAACCAACTTTGATTAACTGTCATATTTACAAAAATGTTCGATTCCAATCACTGACCTTAACAAACCCTGGATATATTCACCATCTTTGATTTTTTTTGAAAGTGGTACCCGTGAAGAAGCCATTGTGAGTGTTAAATGTTGTCTAGCGGCAAAAGGCGCTATATCACTAGTGTACAAGTGAAAGTAGAGATCTAGCGCTCTCAATGCGCGGGCACCAGTTTCAAAACAAACTACGATCAAAATACTTTGCTTGGCCGGGTAAGAAACTTGGTCCAGGGTATATAAAAGTCAGTGATTTCAATCTGTAAAATATTTATGCCTAAAGTACTTACCTCGTAAAATTGAACTTAAGTTACTCTGTGAAATACTTTGTGTCTTTGCGTATGTCTTTGTGGTACATTTTAGAATTAATAAATAATAAATTGCGATTTCTCTTTATATAGTGAGACTTTTGTTACGACCGTAGCATCTCCTTACAATTTTGAGCAAGTTTTTTAAATATTTATTCATCATATTTCAGTTACCAATAAATGTATCACGTTTGTATAACTTAAGACATGATGTTTTTCTCAAGCATAAGAATTGCGTTTGAGCCATTGATTTAAAAAACCCCGATTGGAAATGAAGTCACTTATTTCCTATCCAGAACTCGAAACTTCCAAATGTGAGGGCAAACTTTTTCTTGCTTAAGAAAGGTTGAAGAACATAACTCAATGGTTTTAGCTGTTAGACTTATGGAATATGCTTAAATTTCTCTGTCATTGTTTATATGCTTTTAAGAATTATGCTTAAACGAGAAAAAGGCGTCATTTCTTAATTCGTAAGACAGCTTCTAAAACAAACGTCATCAGTTCCAGGCGTCTGATTTCTTTAACCCTTTAACTTAGAAAGGGTGGATCTATGCCGTTGTACTGTATGTAATGGTCCTGACTGAACCATGATATCACTAAGTCATTAGGTTCATATCTTATTTCTTTGAAAATAAAACATCTTTCAGTCAGGACCATTATAACGACACCTGACCCGAAACTGACATAACTATAGATAGAAATATTTCGCAAAAAAAAATCGTACCAGGCTTGCCGATTTGAAGTCGGAGCTCAAGATGAACAGCATCCACGAGCGAGTGCGTGCTTTTAGCCTGGATATCATGTTGCGAATCTGTTAAAAATTGTTGAAGAGCCTTATCATTCCGAAGATATGCTATCGGTTGAGTGGTGTGGGGAACCAGATGTTTAGTTTGTGTTGCAGTCAATATCTTCAATATCTTTCTTATACCATAAGAGAAGAAATTCGCCAAAATTTCTTCTCGCCAAATTTAGATTTATAGGCCATTCGCCAAATGTAAATTTCTTTCACATTAGTCTCTATTTCTTCTAAAATCCCCTTTTTCATCCTTTTTATATTAAGCCTAAATATTCAACAAAAAGTGGGTCGTTCGCCAAAATTAATTCTTGCCAAATTTAAATTTCTTTCAAACTAGTCTCTATTTCTTCTAAAACCCCTTTTTCATCCTTTTTATATTAAGCCTAAATATTCAACAAAAAGTGGGTCGTTCGCCAAAATTAATTCTTGCCAAATTTAAATTTCTTTCAAACTAGTCTCTATTTCTTCTAAAACCCCTTTTTCATCCTTTTAAAGCTTAAATATTCAACAAAAAAGGGGTCGTTCGCCAAAATTGATTCTCGCCAAATTTAAATTTCTTTCACATTAGTCTCTATTTCTTCTAAAAAACCCTTTTTCATCCTTTTAAAGCTTAAATATTCAACAAAAAAGGGGTCGTTCGCCAAAATTAATTCTTGCCAAATTTAAATTTCTTTCACACTAGTCTCTATTTCTCCTAAAACCCCTTTTTCATCCTTTTAAAGCTTAAATATTCAACAAAAAAGGGGTCGTTCGCCAAAATTAATTCTCGGCAAATGTAAATTTCTTTCACACTAGTCTCTATTTCTCCTAAAACCCCTTTTTCATCCTTTTAAAGCTTAAATATTCAACAAAAAAGGGGTCGTTCGCCAAAATTAATTCTTGCCAAATTTAAATTTCTTTCAAACTAGTCTCTATTTCTTCTAAAAACCCCTTCTTCATCCTTTTTAAGCTTAAATATTCAACAAAAGTGGGTCGTTCGCCAAAATTAATTCTCGTCAAATTTAGAAATTTTATTAAATCGCCAAAATAAATTCTGCCAAATTGCACCAAAATTTCTTCCCACCAAAATTTCTTCTCTTGGTATTTGATTGAAATTTTGTCTCTTACTTACGACATGAAGGTAATAAAGATAGATGGAGAGTCAATGCCTTTTGTTCTATTGTGATTTATCATCGGAAGCAAACAGCTGTTTGGTTGCTTTGGGAATAAGATGATTAATTTTAGGTATACTCGTGGGGATATTTAAGTTCATAAAAAACTGAATAAAAAGATGTTGGATTTTTAACAACTCTATTGTGAGATAATAACTTTGTTGATCAAAATAAGAAAAAGGTTGCCGTAACAAGCACAAAATCCTATATTTCTAAGGGTCCCCTCTCATAAAATCATCGATAAATTTCAAAAAGAATTCTATATTACGATTAGGTAACCTTTTAATTAATCATCCATCAGAATTTGAAAACCCCCTCCCTTTTAGACGTAAAAATTTTTAATGAAGAAATTTTCAAGGAAAATGTGCTAAAACTCTCAAAATTAGCACAGTGTTCGCCCAAAAATACATCGATATGAAATCATAGAACTTTTGTAACCTGACTTTGAGAAAATTATTTTTGTATCGCGTTTGAACAAGAACTTTTTGCATAATAAGTTTATTTCAATCAGAATAACATTCTCACTTCTGTTCTTTTAAATTTACATTTCGGATTTTTTTGCTTCCAATGATGGTACATAAAAAAAAAGCCGCTTTGAATAGATTTATAAAAGATTTCAACGACCAGTTAGGTCATTACCGAGACGTTTTCTCTCCATCTATATCTTTATTACCTTCATGCTTACGATTACGAATATCCTTGTGTTCAATGTTGCTTGAGGAAACTGATGATCGTTCGTAAAAACTTCTATTATAGCTCTCTTTTCACTTTCTTTGGCAGTTTTTGATATTTTGACAACGAAAAGCAAGATTCACAGGCGGATTTATTTTGCCCTACTGATGAAAAACTTTAAAATTCAATTCCTTGTAGCCCAAAGATAATACAGCTTCACGTGAAATTACAGTTTTTGACTTTCCGAAGAATCTTCCCAAAAGGGGCAGAAAAAATTCCGAATTATTCCGATTCAATACGTCATGCTCGGGAAGTTGAGATTGAAAAGAACAGAAGGATAATTGATTGGTTGGAAATAAATTCAGGCATTTTGATATAGATACATCGTATCAGGCTTTGTTCTATTAACAACGGTCACTTTTTAAATCGTATATACTATACAAAATGAAAAAAAAAACTAACAAAGAATTAGTTACCAGATCATAGACCGTATAATCTGTCAAATAGTGAAATAGCTCAAAAAAGGTTCTTTCCTATGAAACTCCTCTAAACATCTATTAATAAAAAAATTATTAAAATCAACCGTTAAAAGACGCGACACCAGGCCTTTTAGTTCTAATGAAATCATTGAAAGCACTTTGAAGAGCCCTTCAAAGAATTCAACACAACAAGCTTACATATAAACACAGCTTGATTTACTTTGGAATATCTTTCCAGATAAAAAGGGTAGATTACCACCTATACAGTAATGAAAAAGTAACCCAATATTGTACAAGCTGAAAGCTTGGTCGATTTGAAATATATTATACATGTACAAGAAGCGAAAAATATAAAAATTAAGCAAAGACAAAATTTGGTTAAAACTATAATTCTCTAAACTTAAAACAAAACAAGAAACAACTCTTATAGAAGGAGCCATTACTTAGGTTTTCTCGTATCTCTGGATTAGAATGGCACGAGGATCTATCAGGTGAAAAATTCAACATTGCCCTTAAATCTTTTCGGGGAATTAGAACTAAAGAAAAACACTGATTAATCTTTTTTAGCATTTGGGGAAGAAAATCTTACCTAATTATAACTAATACTTCGAAAGAAAAAACAATGCTTTCGGTAAAGCGAAAAAACAAAAACAATTTCAAGGTCCAATCCCTCCTTTAATCGCACTGTAACGAGAAACGGGCATTTTACACCCATCGATACGGTTTCTAAACACCCGAATTAGGAGATAATTTCCACAGAAGACAGTGGCTTTCTATTCGTGATATTCATGACGTAATGTTTTATACGGAAACACCAAGAAAAGACCGGATGTTTTCCACTAATTTTGAATTGAAACAATTAAACTGGTGGCAAATGACCGGGTTATTTGGGGTGATTCAACATAAAAAATTGCTTCATCAACCAACTTTTTGCTCAACCGACCAACCAAAACTTCTACTACACACCAAAAAATCACGCCTTCTTAACATACGCTAGCTTGTTTCTCTTCTAATTCTTCTTCGAATTCGTCAGCATTCTGCTCTTCCGTAGTTACGACTTCCCGGATATATTGAGCCGGTTTTTCACCTCGGACAACATCTTCGTCAATCAAGACGGCTTTGACATCGCTCCCAGGTACATCGAACATTGGGTCCAATAACAATTTCTCCTATAAACAAAGATGGAACAAGAGGTCAGATAAAAAATTTAATGGTTATTAACTGAAAGCCCTCTAAATGTCTACATGAAATTTCTCCTAAAAGGGTAGAGGAACAAGGGCTAGGGCTACCAAATAACTTTAAACGGACAGAAACCTGATTATGTTAAACTCGACTAAAACAAAAAGACACGAGTCTCACCATGATAGCTTTGAGGCCACGTGCTCCAGTTCTTTTTTCTTTGGCAGTGCTAGCGACCAAACGTAAAGCTTCATCTGTGAATTGAAGATCAACCTGAAAGGTGTAAAAGAAAAGTTAATATTCACCCTTTATGTTAGAATGTGTTCTTTTTACTGTTTTTTGAAGAAAAACAAGCTACATGCTGAATGGACCTACCTGAAGATTGATGTAATAAGACAATTGAAAAGTGACAACAATAGTATGAAAATGCAGAATAATATAAAAACAACTCGAGAAATTCATGAAATCCGGCGATTCTCGGCTGTTCTGGCGATTTTTAGAAAGTTCCTGTACCAAAATCAGTTCCATTGAAAATTGAACCATGCTTAATCGTGGACATTCTCTTATAAATAATGTTTTTGTTTGAAAAAAAACAAAGACATAAAACGAAAAAATCCAATGAAAATCTGCAACAACGGAAATTTCTGGCATTTTTGGCCGGAAAAAATTTTTCTCAAAAATCGAACTCGGTCACGTTTTGAGCATTGCGAATACGTATCTTTCTGCAAAAAAATCAGAAAATACTAGGGATGAAAATTCGAGAAAATGTAAACCGGTTTTTCCGGCATATTTCCGGCATTTTCGCCCGGAAATAAATGTTTTTCGAAAATTGGGCTCCGTCACATTTTAGGTATTGTCATTTTGCATCAGTGTGCAAAATTTCATAAAAAATATAAAGTACAGCTCGAGAAATTCATGAGATACTGTCTTTCCTGCGAAAATAGGCTGTTCCGGCGATTTTTAAATAGTTCCGGCTTCAAAAATCAATTTTATTGGAAATTGAAGCATACTTGATGGTGGGCATTGCTATTAATAGTGTTTTTGAATGAAAAAACAACCAATTGTAAGGAAAAAGTCCAATGAAAATCCAGAAAAACGGTGCTTTCCGGTATATTTCAGGCATTTTCGGCCGGAAAAAAATTCTTCTCAAAAATCAGACTCGGCCATGTTTTGGGCATTGTTAATACGCTTATTTGAGCAAAAAATCAGAAAATACTAATGATAAATTCTCGAGAAAATGCCAAAAAAACAGTTTTTCCGGCATTTTCTGCCGGAAAAAAATGTTTTTCGAAAATCGGGCTCCATCACATTTTAGGTATTGTTACTTTGAATCAGTGTGCAAAATTTCATAAAAAAATATAAAGTACAGCTCGAGAAATTCAAGAAATACTGTCTTTCCGGCGAAAATAGGATGTTCCGGCGATTTTTGAATAGTTCCGGCTTCAAAAATCAACTTCATTGAAAATTGAAACATACTTGATGGTGGGCATTGCTACTAATAATGTTTTGAATGAAAAAACAACCAATTATAAGGAAAAACTCCAATGAAAATCCAGAAAAATGGTGATTTCCGGCATAAAATTTTTTCTCAAAAATCGGACTCGGTCATGTTTTGAGCATTGTTAATACGCATCTTTGAGCAAAAAATCAGAAAAAACTAATGATAAAATCTTGAGAAAGTGCCAAAAAAAAAGTTTTTCCGGGATATTTCCAGCATTTTCTGCCGGAAAATATTTTTTTCCGAAAATAGGGCTCCGTCACATTTTGGGCATTGCCATTTTGCATCATTGTGCCAAAAATCAGAAAAAACTAATGAGCCAATCCTGAGAAAAGCTGGTAACAGACGGATGAACGGACGAACGGACATGGGTTAATTTATAGGACCTCCAAGGTAGGTCCAAAAAACATATTGGTATAGGTAATACACCTATCAACCCTTAAAACATTAGGAGACTGGGTCAGAACTCAGCAGTGAGGGTTGACGTCATATGGGGGGGGTCATGGTTGGCGGAGGAGCGGAATCGGCCCTTTTTTCGGACGAAGTGGCAGAATTTGACGAAAATTTAGACGGAGTTTCGGAAATTGGGTTCTCCGACGGAGACGGAAAATTAAACAATTTCAGTGCGGAAAAACGGAATTTAACAAAGAGATTTGCGGAATTTTTGACAAATATCTTGAATTTCAAAGGAATTTTCGGTAGCGGAATTTCGGTTGATTTTTAGACGATTTGACGGAAATTGGAGAAAAAATTGGTGGAATTGCGGAATCCCCTGAAACCCCCCCCCCCACCCCCTCATATGTATAATATTCTCAGACAGAATTTTGACCCGATCCCTTTGTGGTGTTTAAAGTTTAAAGGAGTAAAAAACAACGTACTTCATCCATTCCAAAGAGATGTTGATATTGCTTGAACAATGCATTTCTCGGTTCTGTTAGAATAGTGACGAGAGAATCTTCACTCAATGAATGGATTGACACAACTACTGGTAAGCGACCCACAAACTCTGGAATCATACCTGGAAAAACAATTAATCATTTCGACTTCATAAATTTACACACATGACTAGAAGATAGGTAACTATTTGCTTGCAAATCCCCGTTAAATTTTGTCCAGCTATATATAAAACCGTCATAATGTTTTCTGTTTTACGTCAACTTTTCGAACGTCTGGATTTCGAAATATTCGAATCTCGTGTAGTTGTCAGTTATTAACTATTTAGAGGCAGGCTATTAATTGCTGGGACGAGTGCAAAAATTTTCAAAATTGAAATACCGGGAGATTGGAGATAATACCCAGGGCTGAAAAAAAACTGAAAAGAAGAAGAATCAGGATAAAAACAAGCAACATGCTGAATGGACCTACCTGAGATAGATATGAAGATGAAAATGTTTGAACAAAAAAGAAAAGATAACAGCACAACATAGAGATGCGTAAGCTTAAAAACCTGATGAAGCTTGTTTCACGTTGGCTTTCCGATGTTTTAGAGGTAAGGAGCCATGGTAAGTTTTGGGCACAAACAAAAACAATCCTTTCTTTAACCCTATTCGGCCTATGGGGGGGGGGGGGGGGGGGGGGCTCTTTCTGTTCGGAGGTCAAACTATTGGTAATAGCTCCTGAAATAATAGAGCCTTTTGCCGTGAAATTTTCTGTAAATTCCTAACTTTTATTTAACTTCAAAATAGAAAAGAAATTGACACCTAAATGTTTTCACACCTTGAGCATGATGAAATTTCTGACAGTCAATGTCAAATATATCGTTTAAACCGTAATTTATTGAATATTTAGGATATTTTATCCTAAGCATTTTAAACTCAGGCAACTTTTTTCTAATGCCTTTGTTAGAATACAATACTTTAGGCGTACAAACTTTCGCGAGCAGAAACTTTCGCGAGGACGAAAAGTCGCAAAATTCACGACATTTACTTTCGCGAATTTAACGGAAAAATATATTTCGCGAGCATAAACTTTCGCGAATCAAGACGTAGAATTGAGAATTTTCACATGAAAAAATGGTTTAGAGGGACAAATACATCTTGGATTGGCTTGAAACATTTGTCCTTTGACTTATTAGTCTTATAGCAGGCTAAAAAGTGCCATAAAAGTTACATTTTATTCAAAGTTTGAAGATTTACAAATTATCTATTTTGTCAAGAATTTTTCGCGAGCATAAACTTTCGCGAATGGTCCTTCCTAGAATTTTTAAATACATTTACTTTCGCGAAATGGGCCAAAATTCGCGAAAATCGCGAAAGTTTCTGCTCGCGAAAGTTTGTACGCCTGAAGTAGCTATTTATAAGAACAAAGGAAATTTTCGGTTTTTGCTCACTTTGGGCATGATGAGTGACGTCATCAAAAAATTTTTTTGTCAAAAGTTACTTTACGTCACAAAGATCTTGTGTGCCAAATTTCATCCAAAAAGACCCACTAGATCAAAAGTTAAGGGGTGCTACAGGAAAAGCCTAAAAGCCTAGGTTGAATAGGGTTAATGTAAAGATAATTCTAGCTCTTTAAAGATAAAATCTAATGAAGCAAATCCCTACCGTGAAAAGCACAGGCCGAAATCATACATCGACCTGTACCGACGAATCGAGACTCTATTCAGCGCGCAATCAACGAAGACTCTTGGATGAAGTTCGAAATTGATATTTTTATTCCCGTCATTGAAAAAACACAACTCATAAATGTCATCAATGGGCTTTTCCAGAAAAAAATTACCCCCGCTGATGAGGATATTGATTTTTCGAGGTATCGAACCCCCTGGATATCTTACTTTATTGGTAAAGACCACCTGGATATCCTCTCTTATAAAGATGCTTACCTCTGGATATCGTATTTTTTACTTGAAAAAACACTTAACCCCCTGGATATCTGCTCCTTTGTAGATGTTTAACCCTCTGGATATCCACTTTTGAACAAAAATCATTAACCCTTTGGATATCCGATATCCTCAACAGGGGGGGGGTTGGCACAGACTATTTCTGCAAAATTTTGCTTTTTTTAAGATTCAGTAATAGAGAGTCGTAACATAAAGTCGGTCTATTATTTCGATCAAAGTAACATTCTCATAATTAATAGTTTAGTATTTACTGTTATACATTTGGGAATTATGTAGAAGATTTCTTTCGAAAGAAGCTCATTTCAATTACACTTGGAGGTTTCTGGGGAATTCGTAAATAGTAAACTGCATACTGATACAGTCTTCTAGACATTAACATGGTAATATTTGCTCTTCATCTTTGATTCTTTCTACAATGATTAGATTGACAAATGCGCGATAAAATTATTATTGGTCTTCAGAGGTTGATATATTCTTTGAAAACTCAACCTCTGATGCTCAGGGTAGCAAATTCCACAAATCCAAAAATTGGCCCAATTTTATCTAAAACTTTTCCTTTTAAAATATCTTGAATTCTTGCATTTTAAGGATTACAATTTCGCATCACTGTGTAAAAATACATTACGAAAAACTAAAAAATAATTTTTTTTCGAATATTGGGCTCCCTCAGATTTCAAACTATTTTACATCATTGCACAAAAAATCAGAAAAAAATACCAAGGCAATCGCGAGAAATGCTCATTTTCCCTAAAAATGACAAAAAGGAATTTCCCCAAATAAAAAAATCCGATTATCACGGCCAAAGAAAGTTTCCAGAAAAAACAGCTTTAGCCACTTTTTAGAGAACCTTGCCCTTTTATCTCTTTGCAAAAAATCTGAAAAAACTAATGAAGCAATTTCACACTAAGTTCAAAAAAACTATTTTTAGGCAGTTTTTGGTCCAAATTTGCCCTAAATCTTTTTTTTCGAAAATCGGGATTCGTCACTTTTTGGATATTGTCATTTTGCATCACTATGCAAAAAATTTGAAAAACATAATGGGCCAATTCCGAGAAAAGCTGGCAAGAGACGAACGGACGAACAAAGAAAGGTTAAATTAAAGGACCTCCAAGGTGGGTCTAAAAAATTGGAAAGGGGACCGGTCCTATACTAGATATTTATCACCTTCAATCTTTTTTTTGACTTTCTTTTGAGATTATCTGGGAATTATTGTAAAACCTCAATTTTTTATTGGAAAAATCTCAAAATGGCCACTAAAAACAAGACTTTTAGAGCTTTATTAAAGTCACCGAAAAAACCGATTCGTAAAAAAATACGCTGTTTTTGAAACTCTTGAGTTTCAGCAATTGACAGTTTCACGAAATTTTCGCACACTGATGAAAAAAGAAGATTTATTAAATAATCTCCATCCTACCTCTTTTCGGTAAGGTTCTTATAAGGAATAGCTTGAAATGAGATTTAGAATGTGTATATTTACAGTGATTGAAAGTCTGCAAAGGATATACATCAATGTCTATTTCATATAATTCCATACGGAAGCCATATAAGTCATAACATAGTTATATTTATAGTGATGCTAACAAGATCTTAATCCTTCTAAGAAAACAGTTAGGGCACATAAGCTTGTTTCAATGACTGACATCAGAGGTATAAAAGCATTCTACCTTTGTCACTTTTGTATTTTCTTGAATAATGTGACTTTGATCGGACAGTTTGTGATTGGAAATCAAATCTACGGCTATCACAAAAAATTGTTAAAGATTGCTAGTAGATACTCTTAGGTGCCAAATAAACGGGGGGGGGGGGGGGGGGGTTCGAATAAACGGGTGGGTTGGAAAATCTTCGAGACTTTAATAAACGGGGGGGACCTAATTGCCGGGGGGGTTGGAAATTGTACTTCTGAAAACCCAAAATAAGGTAAATATAGGCTAAAATCAGGTTATTTAGAGCAAAATAAGGGGCCTTCTCTTTGACAGCTGAAAATATTTTTAAGAATTAATAAACGGGGGGGGGGTCCTAATAAGGTCCGGGGGGGTTGGAAAATTTTCCAAAAATTAACAAGGGGGGGCCGTTTATTTGGCACCTAAGAGTACACATGATAACTTTTAAGGTTCTATCCAGGAAGCTAACAATTCACTATCTACGGCCCTAAAACGCCCACCAAGATTTGATATCAGAGGAGTGAAGTCAACTTAAGTGTAACTTTAACGTAAACGCAAATATCAACGTGAACTGTTGAATGGTGGTGACAATGGTTCAGTATGTGGTAATGATGTTTTTCGTTCTTATATTTTCCCAATCGCTGATGTTTGTTACGAGCAGATCGTATGTACAAGAAAGTACACAAGATCATATTTTAAAGCAATTTCCGATTATCGGCTTTTTTTCCGCATGTCCCGACGGCAACTATGATAATTCAACAGAAGACGGACGTCAGTCGAATTCTGACACCGACGCCGAGTTTAATTTGAAGTCTCGACGTATGATCAGTGAAATTCGTGAAGGGCTGAGTAACATGAAATCTAACACTTTCATTCCTTATAGCGTCTGTAATAACATGGAAACTTTGATCAAACTTTTAACAGAATTGTTCCTGGATCACAAATATTTCTTTCCACCAGTCACGGGTATTGAAACAGGTGATACTACTCAGGCTAAGGAGTCGAAAAGTGGGTCCCTGTTGAATAGAACACAATCTCTAATTTATCGCGAACAAAACATCTTACTCATAGTCGCTCACGTGACTGAAGAAATGACAAAAATCATACAAGACATTGTAAGCAGTCTTCATCCACTCATCGCTCGATTGTGTATCCCGCAGAGCTGCGACGAACGTTACCCGACCTTCATGATAACGGATTACACTCTACAAGTGACGGATTTTTTAAGTAGATTCGGTTTAAATGACGTCACTTTTGTTAATGTTCAAACATCGAACGAAAACAATGAACCCATAACACGGTATGAAGAATATTTTCAGAAAACGTACGATCACTTAAAGAACACGAAGAAATATTGTCTCAAAAAGAAAACCATTAACTTACTTCTTGAATATGGTAAAAATTTTATTGAGGAAAATTTTCTGGATTTCCCTGAAATTTTCTTAAGCAACAAAATCATGCCTCTTCTAACGTCACCTGGAGTCGATAATTCCGTTGTTATTTTCTTTGGGGATTCTTACATAGATTCAACCCTGTATGGACTTGCTTCTTTGTTCAGATACAAAAACGAAATTAAACCACTTGAAAATCGAACCGTTATTTTTCAAGACGTTGATATGTATACGCCACATGGTGACAATTATAACGTACTCGAGATGTTCTACAGACGGCGACAACATCTCCACGAATTACAATCCCAAGATGAGCAACGCGTTATGATGTTAGATTATATACGCCATCTTTTACAAATCTTAAGTTGGCATGCACTAAATCGCAATCCTGAAGACAGGATTTATAGTCTATTACCGCAAGTTTACAGCGAAAGTATACATCACTTAAAACGCCAATATACTTTACCGCTTCTCGAATATACTTTCGACGAGGTTTCAGTCGATACTAATGATAAAACCCATCAGTACTGGAAGAATGCTTCCTTCGCTGAGCTCAAGTGTCCGTCTACAAAATGTTTGCCTGGATTCCAACCGAAGTACGGTCTTGTGAATAGCCCCCATACATTACTTGACGAAGAGCATCGCACAAGATGTGAGCTTTGTCCGGAAAATACAATCAAACTTGGTACGGGTGATGGATCTTGCACTCCTTGCACTGGTGTCCTCAGTATAGATAACGGCAAACGAACAGCTTGCATTGACCCTTATACAAATAAACCACTTCTGTTTGACGATGAACAACGTGTGATTATATGTACTACGTCAGGACTAGGTTGTGTACTAGCCATATTATGTTAATTTTGTTTGTGGCAATACACCGATAGTGCGTTCGTCAGACAAATTCCTATCGTTCTTACATCTTGGAAGTATCTTTTCAATTTTCTTTTTCACGGGATGTCTCCATATAATACCATATCTCAACATTGAATTATGTATAGGACGAATTTTGATTCTAAGCATCCTCTACACTCTACACGTCTCCTGTCTCTATACTAAATCGCAGAAACTTGTCAAAGCTTTCTCTTCTAAAATCAAACTGAAAGCAACAGAAATTAAACGAAAAATGGTACTCCAAATCTTTACGGTCTTTGTACTATTAATATTGACCAATGGCAGTCTAGCTATAAATTCCTTACAAATTTCACCAAATATGGTTTCGTACACTGATGATCTATCTATGGTCAGATTCAACCATTGTAATACTCTGATTCATCAGTATATCCAGATTTTGCTCTTAACCGTCTTCCAGCTGACGTGCTCCGTCCAAGCATACCGTTGCCGTAAACTACCTGACATCATGAATGAAGCAATGTCGTTGTTCTACACTATTTTAATCACGTCGGTATCCTTCAGCGTTAGTTTCCCGATTTCCTATTTCCGTCGTCTACACAGCGATAAGGAATTCTTAGGAGCCATTATCATAACCATCAATTGTTATGTCACCCTATTTTTGATGTACAGCAGAAAATGTTACGTTATGTTGTTACGGCCACGGCAGAACACAAGAGAGTACTTCAATGCGAAACGTATGAAACATGTTGGTGCTGGGAATGAGTATCGCCGTAAACCTCAAGCTAAAATTTATCCTTCCAATGGCGGTACAGATGTCAAAGATGCAATGCCCGAGATCAAGCCGGGTGCACCACCCAAGACCAAGGAATCCGCAATTATAGTTGCAGAAGATGTGCAATTTTCAATGTCACCCATTTTTGTTCCATCTCAAGCTCACGGGCGTTTAGGAGGCGTCTGTGAGAATTAAGCCCCACTGGTCAAGAAACAGTGTGACCCTCTACCCAATGGAAAAATTGACTAAGAAATGGTTTCCGTTAAAAAGAATGCCCTGAATAATTTGAATTCCATGGAAAAACTATACTGAACTAGAAATAGTACTTAAGTTTATGAGATTCCCTATTGAGTATTGACGCTCATTATAAACAAGAGAATCAGACTGTAATGTGATGTAGAGTTTAAACGTGAAAGTGAGTAACTCATTATTTCATTTGAAACTAACCGTGCTGAGGACGGTTATTCAATAAAAGTTGGAGCTCGATTTACTCTGATGGCTCCCATTTTATATTCTTCAAACTGCACTGCAAAGAGACGAGATCGAAATACATCAATTATTAGAGAATATAATTTGGGGAAAGCATACGAAGGTATTTTGTTAAATTTAGTGAGAATAAATTTTGGCGAATGACTAAAAATTCAAATTAGTGCAAAATTCGTGTGGGAATTCGTCTAATTACCCGAAATTCTTTCCCTAAGTAGGGTAGAGAAATTATTGACTTTATTAATGATAAGTAACTAGATAATTTCTTCAACCTGTTTATTTCAAAGCTAATATAGAATGACCATGAAAATGTAAATCGACTTAATTATACGATTTTAAGAAAAAAGTAAACAAGAATCAATTTAGTACTGTCAGTTTCATCTTTTAAAAATTTGTTAAGGGTGTCCCGAAAAAAAGTATCGAGTTCGAACATGATACTGAGTAGTAGAAGGCGGTTGCGTGTGTTTAACAAAATGTAAGAAAATATATACAGTATGTGGCCCCCAAAACGGCGATCAAATTTGAAATTTCTCTCAAATCTTGAGGAAAAGAGATTTTACAAAAATTTTTGCTGCATGAAAACCTTTAACATCTCTACTTTATTTCCTGGAAGTTCTTTTTCAAAATTTTCAATTTCAACAATATTTTCAATCGCTTAAAGATAGGTAGCTTTTTTCTAATGGTCCCCAAAACGGAGGTTTGAAATTTTAGCGATTTCTCGAGATATCTTTAAGATATGAATACAACATTTTGACCATAGTTTTGAAATATGATTTAGAGGGTTTTGGGCATAAATTTATTTGATAAAATTTTTACAGTATACCCTGGTTGTCAAATGCAGGTCGGGGCCCCCAAAACGGAGGTCTAGTTAAAATCAATTATTATTAAGCCCAGTGGTAATAGGGGGAAAAACTATGAACAATTTGTGTTTTCCCTTAAATTTACGACCGAGGGATGTAAAATTTATGATTTTTATGAAATATTTCAAGATTTTCGATATTGCAAAGTCCAAACTGAAAATTTAGAATTTTCAAAATGACCATTTTGATTTAACAACGTCTTTAATCAATTTTTGAAAACAAATCTCTTTTGAATAGTTCCATTCATGTATGGAATAAGCTGTGAAAATTTTAGAAAAAAAATCTTAACTGAAACTGAAAATATTAAGCTTTAAAGATTTTTTCTCCTATATTTGCAAAAAAATGACAGAATTTGCCGTTTTTGCTGATCCAGCGAAATTTTTATATAATGTTTAATTTTTTGTTATAAATTATTAACCAAGGTGATAGGAATAGAATTCCATGATTTTTTGCTTTTTCTCATATTTAGAATTTTCGGTTTTGTCAATGCTGATTCTAGGGCTCCAAAATACTGGTTGACCTTCAAGATGCTATATCTTTTACACAGCCTCTAACGTCACAGATGCATTTGCATTTTTTGAACGGCATTAGGTGTAGAAAGTTTCCTATACCCCGTTTTCATAACTTATTTTCAATATCCAAGGAGCTAGAGTGAGTACATGCAATTTTTTATCTAATTGGGTGTTAAATATTTCCTTTAGACGAAATATGTTATTTTGAATCCGTCTCAAACCAGCAAAAACATGCTCATTTTTAAGTATAACCATCAATCTTTCAAAATAAACAAAAATCGTTTAATTCTGATAAATCTACAAGTCAGAATCTTCATTTTAATGAAAACCTCCGTTTTGGGGGCCGTCTCCGTTTTGGGGGCCATATACTCTACCAACAAAATAAAAGTTATTCATAAAAGATGTCCCATGACAATTAATATGACATAGAGAGAAACTTTGATAAACATTAAATTTAGTAAAACACACACAAGATATTTCTTTCTATAGAAGTGGGGTGGTTTTTCACTATGCTAGATAGATAAGTGGTTCACATCAACGGTCCTTTTCATAAATTTCTAAGGGTTGTAAAAAATATACAATGAAGATTCGTGCTTAACATCAGATTTTGATCGCTTCATATCAGCATTCCAGATTTAACGTCGAAAATTGGTCATCAAACATTTTCTCCAAGAAGGGGTACCTATCTTGCTTAATGACCATTAAGCGCAAAAAGGCAGCATAATAAATTGGTTGCATAAGAGTAGTAAATGTCAAGAAGGCTCCCCCCTGGCTCTAGGGGGGGGGCTATAACCTAAAGTTCTGGCTGGGGCTATTTCTCCCTAATCAGGGGGGCTACTTACTCAGGGGGGGCTATTTTTTTTAGGCTGTGACTGGGGGCTAACCTACAACTTTTCCAAGAACTAATAATTTTTCTTTGTACTTTTGTATTTTGTTTTGTATAATAACGGGGCAATGATCTAAAATGACCATTGCTTCGCCCAAAATTGGTTCTAAATCGGACCTTACCGTGCGTGAATTTCCATGAAAATGATACCTTAAAGTGACTTTTTCAATTTCTCCCCGTAAGGGAGAAAAATTTTTTTCATTTCCCAGAAAATGTGGAATTTTTCCTCTAAAATTGACCAATTTTGTGCCAATTTTACCAAAAAATTGGCCTTTTATCACAGTTCAGTGCAGTTTTGAATTCCTACCCTCCAGGCACTAGCGAACTAGAAACTCTACCTTAAGGGCCGACGTTGGTAGGTTTACCTTGAGTGCCCCCCATTCCTGTGTAAATGAAGTCGTATTTGACGTTTTTTGATTAGAATTTCAAAAGAAGACATTATACATTTGGTATTTCTTTCTCTTGTGTGGACATGCAAAATGAAGACCTTGCATTCTTTGAAATTTTTTCCATTCTAACATTTTTGTTTTTTGTGTATTTTGGTAGGGGGGCTGTCTATTTCGAATTTTGGTGGGGATTAAATCTCTGGGAGGGGCTGAACCTTCAGGGGGGGGGCTTCAACCCCCTCTGCACTCTATGAATGTGCAGTGGGATTCTTTTGTAAAAAATTGGTCATATGGGAAAAGTGTTTTCTTTCCCGATAGAGTTGAAGAGCAAACTTTCATCTGTATTGATTTGATACAAAAGACGAGGAATCTTGTCACAGAAAATGTTCATTAAAAGGCTGTAATTCTAAATTTCCCTTGATATGCGAAAAGAAAATGAAGAAAAAAATAACGAAGATCTTGTAGAAAAGTGTTATAACTATCATTTTCACTGAAGTGAATTCTCAATCATCGAACGTCATCAATGTGAAAAAATTTCTCAAAAATATTTATTCAGTCGAAAGATATCAAACAAAGTTATAAGCTGATTGACGTCTAAAAACGCTGTTTTCTGCTGTTTTCTGCTGTTTTTTGGGGTCAATCACTTATTAACTTTGTATCATAACTTTATATTGAATAGATATTTTAGTGAAATTTCTTCACAGTGATGACCTCCTAAGATCAAAGAATCTCTCCAGCGAAAATGAAAGTTATAGCACTTTTCTACAATATCTTAATTTTCTTCTTCTTTATTTTCATCTTGGTTTTTAGAATTTTTTTTTAAACTATTATATTGCAAATTGTTCCACTCACAAATATCTCTCCAACGATACCAAATTTATAAAGATTGAAGATTTCCTTCAAAAGTTATAGGTAAAAGAAAAAAGAGTGCACACTTATCGTGAATGGACTTTAGATAGCAATGCGAGGAGAAAAATGAAAAAAAATCAGTCAGAAAATATAGCGTTTAGCGAAAATGTATAACGCAATAAATTCATCATTGATTGTTGATGGGGGGACAGGGAAGGGTTGTAGGGAAAAAATAAATAGAAAGTTCTGGTCGCAAAAATCAGTTTTATTGACAATTGAATCATGCTTGATGGTGAGCATTGTTATCAATAATGTTTTTGTGTAAAAAACATAGAAATGAATATAAGGAAAAATCAAATGAAAATCTGCAAACACTGCGATTTCCGGCATTTTCAACCGGAAAAAAAAATTTTCTCAAAAATCGAACTCGGCCATGTTTTGGGCACATTGCCATTTTGCATCTTTGTGCCAAAAATCAGAAAAAACTAATGATAAAATCTTGAGAAAAGCTGGTAACAGACGAACGGACGGACGAACGAACGAACGAACGAACGAACGAACGAACGAACGAACGAACGAACGAACGAACGAACAGACAACGGTTAATTCATAGGACCTCCATCGGGGTACCCGGAGGTAGGTCCAAAAATGAAATATAATTATAACAAAAATCCTGATAATTAGTAAACAGGGGGGGCGGATTAAGAGTGTCACGAGTACATCTTTTTTTAATGATTAGCAGGGAGACACTTATTAGGTATAACTCATTGAGGGGAAGCCACTCAACTGAATTGCCTCATAATTTACGCGTTGTAGATTCGATTCTTATTCGGCGGAAACTCGAAAAATGTATAAGATACTGATCTAGAAGGTATGTGACTAAAAACTTAGAGGTGACAAATACACTGGCAAATTATGAACTTGTTATTAATTTTAGGCTCTGAAGTTTAAACATCAATAATTTGCAAGACGTACCGAAATTGATGAGGTCTTGTGTTTCAAGTGCCTGTAAGAGGTCATCTCGGTCTTTGAGCTCATCCTTCGATTCCACTTTCATGATTTCATCCAAGTCGAGCTTCTCTGCGAGGTCTGTAGAAGGTGTGTGCTGAGGACCGAAACCTAAAACCTAAGTGGGATAAGTGGGAAAGTTTAATTTAAGCTTTACTTTTAATATAATATTTAAAGAACTTCTGACTTTTGGTATAGAGTTTGCATAAACAGAAGAACTTAAGCATTGGTTTTTCTTCTTCTTTCTTTTCTCAAAATTACAATAGTTTTGCACCTAATTCATACACGAGTGTTAAACTACTCAAGGGTTGGTTAATGACCCGACTCTCTTTTCGTAAGTAAAATTGGGGTGTTTAAGTTTGACGCTTGATGTGATTACATATCCCCAGATTTTATTCTTAAATCATTCTTATTTCTGGGCATCTTCTGAGCCTCGCCGTTCTTAAAGAATTGTTCTGATAAAAAGAAGTGTATGATAGCTTACTCGGTCAGACTTTCGTTTTTTGACAATACTTTCGAGGCCTGTGAATGCACCAGAAGCGACAAACAAAATGTTCGTAGTGTCAACAGCAACACTCTCTCCTCTCATCTTGCGCATCGTTCGTTCAGGGACGTTCACAACCGTTCCTTCCAAAATTTTCAACAATCCCTGTGTAAAAAGTAATGGGAAATGAGTTAGGTTAATAGCGAGTCCGAAACATTTTATTTTAACCGAAACTATAATCGGAAATCACCATTATCTTGATTCATTTGCCATTTGTGGTATGAGAGCCGCAGTTCATGCAGTTGTTTAGCTAGACTGAATAAAGTCCAGATTGACATTTATTTCATAATTTGGAATATTTCAAAATTTGAAGTTACGGAATGATGACATTTAATAGGTTAAGAGTCTAAATCCATTCATAGGACAGTAAAAGGAAGAATTATTGGAGTATGGTCGGGTTCAACTTTGACAAAGAATATGTAATAAAAAAGAGAAAAAATCGGGAAATCGGGATTACCTGTTGCACACCTTCACCACCCACATCTCGAACTTGATGGAAACCGGTAACACAACTGATTTTGTCAACTTCATCCAAGAAAACAATACCTGAATTGCAAAACAGTGGATATGCACGACCAATATGCAACATTTAACACAAATACAACTATCAATTATTAAAGCATGATGAGGAAACTGGGTTCGAGTTTACCATGAAGGAATAGCGTCAAATAGTTGATGCCGTTACAATCGCATTTTCATAGAAAAAGAATATTGAATTTCTTATTGAATTTCTTACTCCTCGTAAACCGACTGCTCTATTGAGAGTTGATAGGTGTATTACCCAATGAAGTAAAAGCCCGAAGGGCAAGAATCGAATCTCTTTGGTAGGATTTGAAGCCAACCAAATCCTACCAAAAATACGCGGCCTGCGGTCCGCCTGGTTTTTACACAAATGACAGATTGAAACTAAAATTTACACCTAAATTTAGAAACAGATATTACTCTGTAATATCAAAGGAATCGCTAGATTCAATCCGTCGTCAAAAATACGGCGCATATTTTAAGGCTAAAGGTTCGATTCTAGCCCTTTGGGCTTATACTTCATTGGTATTACCTTGTTCTGCTTTCTCTACGTTGTAGTTGGCATCTTGTAACAGTTTAGTGATAACAGATTCAATGTCTTCACCAACATAGCCGGCTTGCGTTAACGAAGTACAATCACAAATAGCAAAAGGTACATCCAAACATTTGGCAATCGTCTGTGCTAATAGTGTTTTACCTGCGAAAAGAAACAAAAATCACTGAGCTGAACCTTTCAAAGATTAACAAAGAATCAACATTTCCAGAATTTCTGAAATGTCGAAATCAACCATTAGAGCTGTACCTCTTCTCGAGATGTATGAAAATCATCTCTTTTTTCTTTTTTTTTTGAATTGAAGCAAATAACTTTGAGATATGTAACTGATCCAGTGAATCCTAACAAAAGGGTATCCACTTTAATTATGGATGTTAAACGCGAGGAGGAGCAGATCCAGTAGGACCTAACAAAGGGATATTGCCATATAGGATAAGATTTTGTTGGAAGTAAATTATTACGAGGAAAGTACCTGATCCAGTGGGCCCTAACAACAGAATGTTGCTTTTATCGATTTTGATTGGTTCTGCATCATCACTCTCTTCGAAAGGATTGCTTTCTGTTTTCTTCTTCTGTGGCTCTTTCATGTCGCCACCGGCGCCACCTTGATATCCTGGAGCCAGTTGCAGAAAGTCTGCGTGTTTAGAAAAAGAAAAATCAGCCTTCGAAACTCTGACAGTCTCTTTTCAAACTTCCAAAGATGGGATGGAAATGGGCGAACAACTATATCTTTTCAAAATCTCAACGAGGCAAACATACAAACATTACATACAACTAGGACAGGACACACATAAATAGACATGAAAAACTAAAAAAATGTATTAACATAATGGCCCTTGGTGGAAACAATTCTCCAGCTGCCTAAAAGCTTTTAAATTTTTCGGAGCATGCCACTTAAAACATGTTAAAATCTGGCCTACCTTTCGGGGATCTCATTGATTTAACTCGCTGTTCATAATTTGCACCCATCGCTGCGTTCGAAGCTTCTTCTTTTTCTTCAGACGAAATATTCACTCTTAGCCTCTTGTAATGGTAATACACTGCTCGAGCTAACACACGCTTGGCTTCGTGTTGTCCGACCACGTATTTTGATAAGTATTCGTAAATCTGAAATAAAACGAAAATCAAAATGAAAGTCTTCAAGGCAAAGGACAATAACATTATACAAGGTAACCGGGTTATATATCAGAGGTGTATTTGAGCTTACTCTTATTAAACATTGAAAAGGAATAGATTTGAGCTGAAAAATACCAAAACAAATCTGCACAAATGTATTTTTTGTATGACTTGCGATCCCATCCTCCATTGCGTGATTGTCTTACACGTTAATTACTTAAAGTATCAAATGAAAGGTCATAACTTTCACTTTTCACGTTTTCTAATCATTTTGAAATGAACTGTGGGATTGGAACTCGTACAAAATTTAGTTGAAATAATGAAATAATTATGACGTGTGCGACGTGGAGCGCTATTAACATACCATGTTATAGTAAAATTAGCGACTTTATAATCTGAAAAAACTTTGAAAAACAATAAAGAACAGCTGCACTGTCAAGCTCAAGGCGGCAGCATAACAGGACTTACCTTTTTAGGGGTAGGGGGTGGTTTAGGCATAGACGGGCTACCCTGTTCTGTTTCTCCATATGGTTTTTCTGCTTTGACCGATTTCCTGGAATCCAAGTCCGATAAGACGACGAAAAAATGATGACATTTTTCACATTTTACGAAACGTGTTGATGCTGTAAAAAGATAAAGAGTTCTGGTTATAATTTGAATTTGACAGGATTCACAAATTTCATAAATCAAGGTTTTAGAAATAGCTGGCTAGCTTATCCTATCTTTCATTTGCTTTATAATAACCAGACGAGAATATCTTTCGGCTGATCTGAGGTTTCGCTTATATCAAAAGATATGAACAAGCAGTAGACAAATAACTAAAAATAACTGCCCTTACTTTCGATTATCAAGGCAAGACAAAGAAATATAATAACAACAAATAATAGAATCTAGTACTCTACAATCGGTGATACAAAATATGTAATGATACAAGAAGAAAAATTCTTTCCGTCCTAATATCAGTGTTGATTTGAGCTCTTTCTGACCATGGTGCCAACCTTTCCACCCATCAACATTGATACTAGGGGAAAGGGAAATCTTGCCACAATATTTAGTCACAGATTGTAGATTATTAATTATTATGGGCACTCTTTTGACATACATCAGCTGAAGATTTCATACTTACAAACAAAAGTTTCCACATGAGTGCAAGGTTCACCACATTTCGGGCAACAGAGCTGGCTGTTTTTGCCACCGCCTCCTCCCTTTGTACCGCCAGGTGTTTTATCTCCACCGTCACTACTGTCCAAGTAATAACATGTTGTGCTGAGCTTGGCTCTACGTTGAAATTGCAACTGTGACCAAGATAGTTTTGGTTCTGCTTCTAAGGTTTTATGATATAATAATCTTAATTTGTATCAGACACCAAACCTTACTGTTTCATTACCTATCTCAAGACCGTTCAAGATTGAGAGAGAGAAATAAGCCTTCTAAAACAGTTCTTGTTCCAGGAAAGTGTATAACATCTTTGAACATAGAAATCACTACAGTTTTGATTCACAACACGACAAACTGATGGCAAAAGAATAATTTCAAAAGTCAAGAATTTTGAAGGTTTCAGCTGAAAAATGTAATACTATTGAAGCGTTTCTTTTTAATGTTCTTTCATTACATGTTTTTTTTATAAGCAAGTGTCTACTCCTTGGCCAGGCTCGAGTATGCAAATTATTATGCTTTTGATTCACCCAAACCACTTTTTTATAAAATCTTGGAAGTTTTGTTAACATTCGATTCAAAAAGTGTTTTAGATTTTTGGAGCAGTGGAATGTAGCTAGTCGTCTTTTTTACTTGACCACTTCCAAACCTTTTTGAACAGAAAAAGATTAACCACATGAAAAATATTTCAGGTTGGTGTATTTACTTCTGTTAGGATTTCTTATAAAAAAATATGTATTCTCAATTTCATCTTGTAGTGCAACGATTTGTCTTTATCTTACTATCAAACAGGAAATTTAATCTAGGGTCATTCTCACCTTTTTGATTTACCAAACAAACAGCTGGCTTCAGTTTTTGTATGGTGCGCCTTGCAGATGCATTACTGGCCAGCCCTGAGAAAGATCTTCTTGTAGTTGCATGTAATATACGAGACTGATGCATGTTGGTTTGAGATGATGGTAGCCAAGATGTTGTACGTGGTTACTTAGCTTTCATTTAGCTTTTTTCATTATTAAAACTGAAAGAGAACATCGAAATTTGAACAACTTGCTAATGATGGTGCAACCATCCTTCCTTACTTTGTAAACATTATTTATTATAAGTTATCTTTATTACTCTACTAAAAATTTTAATTTGGTCTTTTTATCCAAAATAACATTACATTTTCTTTAAAAAAAAAGCATAAAACACACATTCATCACTCAAACTCACTAAAAGCCCGAATATTGCAACAGAAGAAACTTAGCTGATATTTCAAAATAAACTAGATTAGAAAGCATGATCAAGAATAAAAGCACTCCAATGACACCAATGATAAAACAAAAGTGAGTGACATAGTGTTACATAAAAAATGATTTTCAAACAGCTGAATCGATATAAGTAGCAACAGTTAAGCAATTATATAGAAGTCTGGTATGATTGTTAATCTGCATCTCTAATCTTTTTAACCATCATCTATTAGTTGGAGATTTTTAAAACTAATTACAACTTTTGAAAAAAAACTAGCAAAGTGACAACCAAGGATTACCACTTCAAGAAATGGTAACATTGCAATTACAAATTTAGATAAAAACTCTATTTTAGAAACGGTTAGAAAACGAATTATTTATTTTTAGTAACAAAAACAAATGAGATAATCTGTCTCTATTTGTCCTTAACTATTCAGAATCTTTTTCTAAAAATCAATTTCTTAAAATAGATAACTCTGGCCAGCTCTGGCAAATATCTCAGTAACACAGGAACAAATAAAGCCTTTTTAAATCTTTCTTTTTTTTTTCTCCTCGTTTTATTAAGAAATACAGCTTAAAGAAAACAGAATTTTGGCCAACAGAGCACCAAAAAAAACTTGAACAACTCCTGTACTAAAGTTATTCAAATACAAAACCCATTTCGACCACCTGTCATAAAATGTTGGGAAATGTATATGTGAAGAAATTCTATCTTCTTTCAGGAGATTTGGGTGGCAGAGCACTGAAAGATCAGAGTTCTAAAAAAACGAGTACTGAAAAATCACACACAGCTTTTGAAAAATACCAGGTACTTTGAGTAGTCTAGTCTCTGATACCCTGCTTTGAACAGCCAGAAATGAAAATGTTTTTTTCAAGCATTCTTTCACCAATTATCTTTTCCTATCTCTCTTATGTAAAGGAAGGGTGACGTGATCAGAAGGGAATTGTCAGCATTAGACCTTAAAAAATCACTGTACAAGGCATTTCACTTTCAAACAAAAATTTTTGGGACTGTATAAATGAGTACACGTGGGTCAGATAAAAAAGAACAGATTGGCTCTCTTGAAGTTGAAAATAGAATACTTACGACAAAATGATACAATGAAATTTGAGATTTTAAACAACCTTTTTGCTAACATCAGGAAAGTTGATAAAGTTCCAGTAAATACATAACTTACAAGTGATACTTTTATGGACCTAACTGGTTTATTCATTTAACACATATATAATTGATATCTACGTGAATGTGACCATTTAAACAATCATTCAGAACACAAATAGTGACGATCCAGGACGATCTATTAAAATTAGTCGTTTGTTTCTTATAAAAAAAACGTTTAGAAACCAAAATTTCATGCTCTTTAAATATTCTTTCATATTCAAGATTTTGTGAGCAAAGAAAACATGTTGTTTTTTTTAAATCGGGCTCCGTCACATTCGAGGGTTTATAGTTACACACCTTTGTGCAAAAAATCAGAAAAAACTAATGAGCCAATCACTAGGAAAGCTAATAACGAACGAACGGACAAAGGTTAATTTATAAGTTAATTTATAGGACCTCCACCCCACCGGGGTAGGTCCAAAAAGCCGTATCTTGTGTGACACCAACTATATCTTACCAACTAACTCTAACTGTATGGGGAAATAATAATGTGATTATTAAACAAATTGATCATGCAAAAGCTGCTAGGAAGATTTATTGCCTTGACCTGCCTTGACAGGCAAACCAGACTTACATTCTTCTATTAAGAAGGCAGGTTGGATAAGTGTAGGTTACTTTGCCGAATGCATAAGGTTTATTATAAAAAATGTTTTTTGAAGAAAAATTATATATGCTTGTTGTACCTAGCAATGACAGTAAGCCTAATGATACTAATAGTGGGGTCGTTTAGCATAATTTACAGGAAAAAATTATCTAGCCGAAACTTTCTCCAGACCTTCTCTATAGGATACTCATGCCTCAGGAAAAAATCCCCAAAATCCCACTGGTGGAACATCACTTTTTTGGCCAGTTTCTTTTATTCTCAGGCAAAACCCTCAGGGTGTTTTCAAACTCAAAATATTCATTTCAAACTCATTTTTGGACAATCGAAAGCTCTCAAAAAAATATATAGAAGACTTTCAAACGGTTACAGCCAATTTCATTACCTAACTAAAAATATTTCATGCGCAAGTTCCACTTTTTGCCACATTTTGGTTAGCTGGGAGACCCGTCTACTCTGTTTGTGTGGTTTCGAAGTATAACATTTAGTTAAAACGAATAATAAATAGAAATAACAGAGTAGTCAGGTATTTTTGTAGATGCCAAATCTGGTTGCAGAATTCTATTGGCTGTTAAACAATTGTTGAAATCACGTGATATTATTGTTTTGATTAGAAGTGCGCGAATCTGATTGGCTAACCTTATCAACAGCTTTTTTGGCACGAAATTCAAACCAAATGTAAACAAATTCAAACTGGGTCATAAATACCATACTCTCACTGAGTAGCTTCTGATGGAATTTTTCCATACAGTATGTGGTGTAAGTTTGAATAGAGAGTATGGATCTCCAGACTACATTTTGGTTTAAAATTGACCATAAATTGCATCTTCTGCATGAATTATCTTGAGTTAGGTCATGAAATCGGCTATATACACCCGTTTAAAAGTCTTCTATATATATAATTTTTTGAGAGCTTTCGAATGGTATATATACATGACATTGTCTGAAAATGAGTTGAAATTTTCAAAAAATTTTGCCCTTAAAAAAGGTTTTGCTGGGGAAAAAAGAAAAAGGGATGTTCCACCAATGGGATTTTATGGAATTTTTTCCTGAGGCATACAGGGTTGCTACAGGTTTGCAAAGTTGAAAATTCCAGAATTTTAGTCTCAAAAGCCATATTTTTCCATATTTTTTACCTGAAAATGTCGAAAATTCTCTAGACATTTTAGCCAAATACGCAATATTTTCCAGACACTTTATCCATTGGGAGGGTTTTTAGTTTTTCATTAAACGGTCATTTGAAAGGCCATATTGATGAATACAACACAGTGCAATTTTCGACATTTTCAGGTGCCAGGTACAACTAGCTATCATGTTTGCTTACTCTTATCCTGAGGTTTTAGCTTCTCTATGCTAGCACGAGAAGCGCACTCGCATGAGAAAAGCTTTGTTTTTATGCTATAAAGATGGTGGCTATAAATAAAAACAATCACATTTGAAAAATATAGCAAAAGATGACGTGATGGGAAACAAAAGAAACAAGAGAATCGGATGGGGAAACTAGGTGCTGAGGTAAAAAAACTGAATAATTTGAAAATTTTGAAATATTCAATTTGGAAAATATACACAGCCCCAAGGAGCCTCCATCAAAACAGCTAAGTACCCCCAATGAATAGGTAACCCCAAAGAATTGCAAAATATTAGCCCCCAACCCCTAACCTAGCCTAGGAGCCCTTTAGATTTCTGGGGGGGGGGCTGAAACCATGGCCCGTGACAAGTATCAGAATGAGCATGATTCACGGTATTGGTTGTGAGCGAAGCGAGCAGAAATTTTTGGAAGTTTCAAATGCATAGATGAAAGTTTCCCATTTCGGAAAAGTTTACTGGACTTCGATCAGGAATATTTCCTTCAAATTTCCTTCAGACATTTCCAGACTGTAACTTAATTCCAGACATTTCATGCAGACGTAGCAACCCTGTAAGCATCCTATAGAGAAGGTTTGGAGAAAGTTTCAGCTAGATATTATTTTTTTCCCTACAAACAGCCTGTATTTTTGTAACACGACCACGCTATATGTAAAGAATTTAACTTGGATTTGCCAGTTTCAAAGTTTATTGCAATTGTTTGGTCTTTCAAGGGCTGATAGATTGATGTTTGAGGGGCTGTTTAAGTTTCTTTAGCTATTGATGAATCAAGCAGCTTTAGAAGTCGGCATTTCAATGATGGTTGTTATATGAGTCGATGTTTGCTCAGGGTTGCTGTCAAAGGTCGAAGCTGTTGTAAACACGACAATTTTTAACATACGTCTAATCCAACTGCACGATAAAATAAAATCACTTTTTCAGTTTTTCCGTCCACTGAGTGCCAAGTTGCCCTTCTAAATTTCTTGTGGGTAAACCATGTAAAGAACTGATTGATTTATTTCATAAAAGTGTGGAAGTTTTTACTATTGTCGTTAACTTTGAGATTATCAATTACTACATTCTAGCTCTCAGTGAGGAATTATATCATGCCATCAGGGCTGCAAATAAGCGTCGGTCATCGGTCAATGTCCGACTGAAAAAGCTATTTGACCGACTGAAAATCTTTTGTGTCGGTCATGATTTCCGAATGAAAAAAGGAATAAACCATTAACTTGAGAGTTGAAAATAAATCTCTTACACCCCTGTCTCTTACTTAGCCTATTCTTTTAATACTTGCTTCCTTTGTAGCTTTCAGGGTGTTTCTAAGTTAACTTTTATCGACTTGTTTTCTTCGTTACTTTCTTTGTTTCTAAGATCACTTTTATCAACCCACTTTCTTTGTAACTCTTTTAAGGGTGTTTCTAAATTACTTTTGTCAACTTCCTTTCTTCGTAACCTTCTTTGTTTCTAAGATCACTTTTATCGACTCGCTTTCTTCGTAACTTTCAAGGGTGTTTCAAAGTTAACTTTTATCGACTCGCTTTCTTCGTAACTTTCAAGAGTGTTTCTAAGATCACTTTTATCAATTCGCTTTCTTCGTAACTTTCATTCAAGGGTGTTTCAAAGTTAAACTTTTATCGACTCGCTTTCTTCATAACTTTCAAGAGTTTTTTTAAGACTATTTTCATCAACTTGCTTACTTCATAACTTTCAAGAGTGTTTCTAAGATCACTTTTATCAATTCGCTTTCTTCGTAACTTTCAAGAGTGTTTCTAAGTTAACTTTTATCAACTCGCTTTCTTCTTAACTTTTAAGAGTGTTTCTAAGTAAACTTTTATCGACTCTCTTTCTTCGTAACTTTCAAGAGTGTTTCTAAGTTAACTTTTATCAACTCGCTTTTTTCTTAACTTTTAAGAGTGTTTCTAAGTTAACTTTTATCGACTCGCTTTCTTCGTAACTTTCAAGGGTGTTTCAAAGATCACTTTTATCAATTCGCTTTCTTCGTAACTTTCAAGAGTGTTTCTAAGTTAACTTTTATCAACTCGCTTTCTTCTTAACTTTTAAGAGTGTTTCTAAGTTAACTTTTATCAACTTGCTTTCTTCGTAACTTCCAAGGGTGTTTCTAAGATCACTTTTATCGAATCAATTTCTCTGTTATATATATACAGTAACAAACTGTTTAAAGGTAACTTTTATTTTACCTACTTGCTTTCTCCGTAACTTAAAAAAAAAATATACACTGAATGACCGACAGGATTTTGAGTTTGACCGACAGGATTTCATTTCTGTCGGACATGATGTCCGATTGACTAAAAATATTTATTTGCAGCCCTGTGCCATAGCACAGATCTGGTTGTATTAAAGTCACATATAACTTTCTGACAGTTTTTGACTTTCATATCAGGGGGGGGGGGGTCTTGCAGTTTCTCCTTGACACTATGTGGAGTAACTGCAATTTTGGACATTTTCTACAGACACCACCACCCTTGCAGTTATTCCATAGTGTACTAACTGATTTTACCCTCAAAATTGGTGTATACCACCCCAAAAAATGCCAAATTTGGCAATTTTTTCACTGAATTCCTCATTTTTGATACCATTTTACTGGGTATGTGTTATTAACGACCGTTCAAGAGTTAAATATCTCAATCATTTTCCAAGTTTGTTAAAATATCTTTCATGCCTTGATTGAAGAAAAAATGTTGTGATTTTTTTTTTACTTTTGAAAAAAATGTTTTGAATTTTTTTGCTTCCGGAATTTATAAAAACCTAAAATTTTAAGTGAAAAATTGAGAATGTGCTCACTTAGTACACCATATCCTACCAAAATCGACAATTTTGGGCTTAGGCACAACCCATGTTGCAGTTAGTCCACTGGTGGAGTAACTGTTTTCCCAAATTTTGGTTTATATACCACCACGGTAGTAATTGTCATTGTTTATATAATAACTGCATGACCCCCCCCTGTTCATATACTTTTTTATTGTAGAATAAAACAAACATTTCTGCACTTAGAATCTTGTCACTTCAGAATCTTTCAGTTATATTTTCCAGGCTAACAGGCATTAGATTGGAAAGGGTTTGTTTCTAAAAGTACGGAAAATCTTGTGCTTACTTATAAAACTGTCTAACTGTGTCTAACTTTCCCAAGCTTATTTTTCAACTACCCGAAGTCTTGGTCTTTTTCCGCTAGAAAATTGGCAAAGGAATTTTAGTGCGGAAATAGCTAGACGATAGTCCTAGAAACCTAGCACAGTTTTCTGTGCTGTAGCATTTTGGTTTGCTCAGTCATCAAATCTTGAAAAAAATGGCTGTATGGCTGTGCAGGACGTCCAAGAGGCAAGGCAACTTCTAAAAAAATACCTGTTTATATCTCTGGACACCCTTGTCTTGGGGAATCTGCAGGGGTCGACAGAACAGGAAAACTAGGTCTCTCATCTGCTCATCCACTTATTTTAAGATAAGTAATTGACATTGAACTGATGCTACAGCAATCCCAAAAAAATGAACGCGATAAAGCAGAGCTGGATGCCTCACTGAAAATCAAAAGCAATCCTAAATACTTCTACTCATATGCAAAAAGATTCACGAAAACTAAACCTAAAGTTGGCCTACTGAAAAATCCAACCACCAACAAATTAACATCTGACTCACAAGAGATGACAAACATCTTACAAAAGCAATACTGTTCAGTATTTACCACTCCCAAAACAGACTACAGTTTTATGAATTCAAATGAGACAAAAGACTCCTCAACCCTTGAGCACATTACTTTCACAGAAAATGACTTCATCCAACAAATTGACACTATTCCAGCCAACTCGTCAGCCGGACCAGATGGCTTGCCAGCAAAGTTTTTCAAAATGTGCAAGAAATCACTTTCTAAGCCACTTAAGATGATATGGCAAAACAACTTTGACAAAGAAATCACACCTGAAATTCTCAAAACAAGCCACATTACACCAATCTTCAAGAAAGGAGATCAAGGTTTACCAGAGAATTATCGACCTGTTGCCCTGACATCAATTACCACTGAAATATTTGAGAAAATAGTCAGAGAGAAATTGCAAACCCACCTTGAAGAAAACAACCTATACAATCCAACACAACACGGTTTCAGACCAGGGCGATCTTGCTTGAGTCAACTATTGGCTCATGTAGAAAGACTGATATCTCATCTACCTTGACTTCAGCAAGGCCTTTGACAAGGTGGACCATCAAATCTTGCTAACAAGTTAAAAATCAATGGAATCAAAGGACAACTATTGAACTGGATACAATCCTTCCTTACTGAGAGATACCAAAAAGTTTCCATAAACATGTTCCTGTCAGATGAAGCGAAAGTTACAAGCGAAGTTCCACAAGGCTCAGTTCTGGGCTCTCTCTTGTTTCTGGTAATGATTAGTGACATCAACGAAAAGATTAAACATTCCATTCTCTCATCTTTTGCTGACGACACAAGACTTATGAAGGCAATATCTTGCGCTGCAAATGTGAGTCCGCTTCAATCGAAATAAAAAGTGCAGTGAAAGACCTGGGTATAAGTGCCTGGATATACAGAACCTTCAAGTCCAGAGATAAATCAGTAATGATCACTCTTTGGAAGACATTGGTACTTCAACATCTGGAATACTGCTCCCAGCTATGGTCTCCTACAAAGCGATCCCTGATCAGCTGATGCGAGAACTGGAGTATCTGCAAAAATCCTTTATAAAAGGGATCCAACTTCCACCGGTAAGTGTAAACCGCAGGTTACAGGTTGCAGGTTACAGGTCACAGGTTACAGGTTACAGGTCACAGGTCAGTGTTGGTCAACTTCAATTACTGTAAAACACAAAGAAAATGTTTGAAAAACAGTTGTTAATGTCAAAAATATAATTCCAAAGGTATTTTATTGATCTAGAACTATTTTAAAGCTAAAAATCTACCCACGTGCTAACCATGTGATTTCACGTTTTATACCGTGTATAACACGGACCTGTAATACTTGTATTATATATTACATCTATATCACACATGTAAAAAAATTATCTTTTCAATGTTATACGCATGTTACGTATGTTATATACAAAGAATAAAGAAATATTCGAATATTGATCTCACCTTTGCTTTAAACAGCCCCCTAACAGGAAAATAGCTATTTCACAATCACTATGTCATATCTCATTTTATCTCCTGCATCACCTTGGGTATGATAACAAGAATTGATGAAAATAGCGTCAATGAGATTATATTTTATAAATGTTTCAATATTTTTTTTATCCCCTGCTTTGTATTTTTGATAAAATGACGTCACCTTCTTCATCCCTCTAAAACATCTCTCTTGGAGTATTTATTTTTTTCAAAACCTGTCAATCTATATCCACTTGCAGCGTCAGCATCCTATTATGCATGAAGAATATTTTATTGTTACTTGGCGTACAAAACCTCATACTTTGAGATAACATCATTATTTACATAATTTAAGTGTCATTTGTTGTCAATATTTGGGGTTGATGATTTGTTGTTTAAGTCTTCTAAATAACATTATTAACATATTTTGATATTACATTTCCATTACATATAATATTTTCAGGAACTTATGTTATGAGTTGTATGTTATGAATTGTATGTTATGAGTGCGTTACAGTTTTCCGGTCTGTGTTTTGTTAACCTGTAACCTGTGACCTGTAACCTGTAACCTGTAACCTGTGACCTGTAACCTGCAACCTGTAACCTGCGGTTTACACTTACCGAACTTCCACCCAATTTGAATTATTGGGAGAAGCTCAAACACCTTAATATGTACAGTCTTGAGAGAAGACGCAAAAGATACCAAATTATATATACATGGTGTATAATCGAACAACTGGTGCCAAATTTTTTAACTATGGTGAAGGGGAAGGTGGTATTTATTCATATGCAAACCAACGCCTGGGAAGAAAATGCCACCTCAAACCAGTGAATACAAGGAACAAGAACATTTGGAAGAGCTGCCTTTCAGACACCGGTCCAAGACTATTCAATGTGTTACCAAGAAAAATATGTGACATGACCAAATGCTCCAAAAATTCCTTCAAAAAACAACTTGATCAATTTCTCCAAGATGTTCCCAACCAGCCATTGCTCCCTGCCTATCTCCCTTTACAGGATGGCTGACTCGAATTCAATTGTTGAAATGGTCAAACACCGGACCCCACGGGTTGAGTGAGCAGAGAATTTGCTGAAACACATCAAAGGTAATCAAAGGTAGGTAGGTCCTTGGTGCAATTACCCAATTTTGTTAACTAACACTAGTGTTTATTACATCAGCGATTCCTTACTACAGTTTTCATACTGTTAAGCTAGCATAAACTGACTAAAACCACAGCTGCAGCAACCCAAAGCCTTAGCTATTGGGATCATCGGGGCCTTGACGGCCTTGACCTTGCTTGCTTGTTGTGTGGGCCTTTTCCGTTGTCTACTATCATCTGTCATCCTGCAACTCAACGGTCGTGGCTTCTTCATAAAGACGAAAGACAGATCTGGACTTATTTCGTACTTTCCAGTCTCTTGTTTGTAGTTTTTCTGACTTTCTGGTTCTATGTGAGTTATTTTCTATGTTTTCTAACTTACTGAATGACTTACCGACAGATCGCCACCGGTGGGATTCGAACCCACTAAATGCAAAGTTCCGATGTTTTGAAACCCAATGCCTTATCCACTGCGCCACGGATTCATGCCGAGAGAGTGTTTCTGACGGCTATTTATATTGTACAAACTACAGACCAGACTGTATTAAGAGAAAATCACAAAAGATAAGACAGTGTAGACCTAAAGCTCTAAACCAGCATCTAATAACATGAAAACCAGAATATGATTCTTCAATGGGAATCAAAACTATAAAGTGCACTTACAAACATCAATTTGTCAGATCTAACAAAATTAATAACCGCACTGTCATCATTGACAATAAAAAAAACGATTTTCTGTCAAGAGCCTTGTAAACATTCCAACAACTTCCATCGAACTGATCTACCACAGCTCAGTCTACCATTTTTAGCGCGGTCCGAGGATTGAGCCGAGAACGCTCCGCGAACTCCAGCGCGGGTGAGAACTTCAATCTGTCAATCATTTTCTCAAGCAAAGAGTACGCAAAGCGATTCTAGCTTTACGATAGTGCCGCAGGTCATCAATGGATAGTATATCAGATATATGGATAGTATTCAATCATCATTATCCCTTTATTTTCATTCCTAGAACTTTTGCAAAAAAAAGGAAAAATAGAAAAGTTGTATTTTTTACTGCTCTATCAGGGGGGGGTCTTGCAGTTACTCCTTGACACTATGTGGAGTAACTGCAATTTTGGACATTTTCTACAGACACCACCACCCTTGCAGTTATTCCATAGTGTACTAACTGATTTTACCCTCAAAATTGGTGTATACCACCCCCAAAAGTGCCAAATTTGGCATTTTATCACTGAATTCCTCATTTTTGATACCATTTTACTGGGTACGTCTTATTAACGACCGTTCAAGAGTTAAATATCTCAATCTTTTTCCAAGTTTGTTAAAATATCTTTCATGCCTTGATTGAAGAAAAAATTTTGTGATTTTTTTTTTACTTTTGAAAGAAATGTTTTGAATTTTTTTGCTTCCGGAATTTTTAAAAACCTAAAATTTTAAGTGAAAAATTGAAAAATGTGCTCGCTTAGTACACCATATCCTACAAAAATCGACAATTTTGGGCTTAGGCACCACCCATGTTGCAGTTAGTCCACTGGTGGAGTAACTGTTTTCCCAAATTTTGGTTTATATACCACCACGGTACTAATTGTCATAGTGTTTATATAATAACTGCATGACCCCCCCCCTGGCTCTATTCACATACTGAATTTGAAAGATCTTCTATGTGGCTTTTTTTTGCAAACTTCAAAAAACTGATTTTTGTCCCGCCTTTGCGGGACTTTGGCTTAAGTACTTGAGTGCAGCATAGGGTACAAAGTCCAAACATGCGTTTCCCGTAATTTTTGTGTGAAGAGTTAGGTCTACACTGTAAGAGTGCTTGTTTCGAGCCAGTTAGTCACACTAGGAAATCTAGCTTTCAGAAAAAACAACATCAGTCATCTACAGGATGTATTTGCACAACAAGGATGAGAGTTAACTTAATCAAGTTCGCAAGACAATTAATTAAAACTTGAAAGTTTGAAACAAAATAAAACGTGCAGCAGCCAAAATCAACCAACCAAAATTTGTCATTCAATTCCCGAGACAGCGCTTCGATTTTTAAGGCCTGGTTTATACGCTAAAGTAAAAATAATTCCGCATATGTAAATGGGCCATTATTTGAGGTCAGGCAAAATTTCCGGGAAACCGCCTATCCGGTGGTGCGCGGATCTAGGTGGGTTCCGCCTCCCCCGTAGATCTTTTTCTTGGGAAGTTGATCTTCAAATTAGTTTTCAAGGTTGGCTTGGCTCAAATTTTTTCATCTATGGCTCAAATTTTAGGCAATTTCTCAAACGACCCTCGACATGGCCCGAGAATTCTTGGGCCTCTTCGGGCCGAGAGACCCTATCAATTCTTTCAGATTCTTTTGGCCCGAACATGACCCGAGTCATTCGGGCCATGTTCGGGCCATGTTAAATGTTAAATTGATTCAGCATGTCCAGTCAAACAAAATAGTACAAAATAAGATTTGTCTGTTTTGTTTATATCGCTCAAAAAACTTTACGAGCTTCCCGTGGACACGCTTCAGTTTAAAACCAGGACCAGTTTACTAGCAAATATTTCCACCCAAGTATATTTATAACTATGTTTTCATACCAAATAAGACATTTAATATTTATATGAATTTACAGCATTCATATATTTAATATAATTAAGAGAAACCAAGTTTTTCTCATGAGAAATTGAGCTCAAAGAAAATGTTTAAAAAATTCAGTCCTGAAATTACACGCCTGTTTAAATCATGTTTTCAAAAATTGGCCCGAATTCTCGGGCCAGCTCAGGCCATACTCTGGCTTTACGCGAATTCCAATAAAAATTTTGGCCCGAGAATTCTCGGGCCATGTCGAGGGTCGTTTTCTCAAAGTTTTTGAAAATGTTAATTTCATTAAAAAGCGCCGGGTTATTTTTTCATGAATCCCTTTGGAAGTTTTGCGCTGCATTTTTTTGCTTGAGAGTCAAGTAAACAATATAGCGCTTTCGCAGCATTAATCTTTGATACGCATTTTGGCGGGACGCTAGTGTGACTAACTGCCAACCCTACTAACCTTAACTGATAATAACCAAATTCCTAGCCAATCTGATACATAACCACACCCAAACCACGCCCATACCCAACCCTACCAAGTCGACTGCAGGTCCTGTTACTATTCCCGCATGCCGGATCCGAAAAATAGATACATGTCTTTCGCTTTTACGAAGAAGCCTTCACCCAACTCAACCAAATAAAAATATAAAAGAAAAGGGATCTCCAAGTTAAAAATTAAATGCTTTCTATCTCAGTTATGCACAACACTATTGAATTAAAAATTTTCTAACTTGTATAATAGTAAAAATCATTAAGAGCAAAATCTTACAAATGAATGATGTTTGTATGTCTGTAAACCTTGTTGTTTTTGTTTGTTTGCACGGTTTTTTGCAAGGGATCACTTTCAATCCATGAAACAGACTTTTGGACTTTGTAATCACTTGTAAAGCAGAGAAAGAAAAAAATCAAGACATACTTAAATGTTTTAATTTTTCATCAGATTTAAATTAAAAACACAATGGATCTTTCAAAGATAAAATAACATATCAAGAAATTGATTAAAAAGGAATTTTTACTTTGAAATTACTTTTAAAAGATTAAAAAAATAGATAGAACTAATAGTCAATATTTTACACTCACCATTTAAAAGTTTGGAAGAATCCTTATTTGATTCTATGAAAAGACTAGGTACAAAGTTCGTATGCTTTAACTGGACCGCTCAGGTTAGGAGGTTACATAATCAAACTCACTATCTTCTCCCCCGGCTCCCCCTTCCTATTAAAACATCACACAGCCCAGGCAAGCGTGAGCAGTTGAATTTTAATAATTGTCAAAACTTAGACCTTTCTTTTCTAAGCTTGCATCATTTTTTCCCTATTTTGTCTACTCTTTGAAAATGAAACCGTTTTAGAAGCCTGGCATCGAAGTTTGTCGAATATTATTTAAAACCCTATCTTCACGATGACTTGCTTACTTTTTGACATGTAAAACGGCCTTTAATTTTTTTTTCGTAATCAAATATGGTACCGCAGCAACGGGACCGTCAGGTTAGAAACTTTTATATTGAATTTTCAACAAAATTTCCTTCGATTTCATATTTCTGACTTCATAGACTACATGTTGCTTGTTATTTCGACAAACTTAAGGTATATTTTTTATTTAGAGAAGTTAGATTCTACCAGTGACCAGGTAAAACTTGCATCAGTGGAGGGAAACTTGCATATAGCCAGTTAGTTAGTCACACTCGGAAATTAAGCTTTCAGAAAAAACAACATCAGCCGTCTACAGGATACATTTTAACAACAAGGATGAGAGTTACCTGAATCAAGTTCGCAAGACAATATTAATTAAAACTTGAAAGTTGGAAACAAAATAAAACGTGCAGCAGCCAAAATCAACACCAAAATGTGTCATTCAATTCCAGAGACAGCGCTTCGATTTTTAAGGCCTTGTTTATACGCGAAAGTAAAAACAATTCCGCACATGTAAATGGGTCATTGTTTGAGGTCCGGCAAAAGTTCCTATCTGGCGGTGCTCGGATTTAGGTGGGTTCCGCCTCCCCCGTAGATCTTTTTCTTGGGAAGTTGATCTTCAAATTAGTTTTCAAGGTTGGCTTGGCTCAAACTTTTTCATCTATGGCTCAAATTTTAGGCAATTTCACAAAGTTTTTGAAAATGTTAATTTCATTAAAAAGCGCCGGGTTATTTTTTCATGAATCCCTTTAGAAGTTTTGCGGCGCATTTTTTTGCTTGAGAGTCAAGTAAACGATATAGCGCTTTCGCAGCATTAATCTTTGATACGCATTTTGGTGGGACGCTAGTGTGACTAAGGGGGTCAGTCACAAATCGATTTTAGCTTAGAAGAACGTCAATTGACGTTTGAAAAGCTGACCCACCCACCCACACCCAAAAACGTCAAACTCCTTGATATCCTCGAAAATCAATAAAAACTGCCTTCATCGCTGTTTCGTCAGCCATCTTGATTTTCACTACGGCTCGCATAGTTTATATTTGAAAAAAAAAAGAAACAGAGATAATTTCTAAACTTGTTCACAAAACTCCCGTAATTAATTATCTCCGTAGTATGTAGCGACAGAAAGAACGGCCATCTGCGAAAATTAAAGGGCCGTTCGGGCTGTCAAACAAAGAAAAGACATAAACAACGGGCCGTTTGTTTTGGTTTTCAAAACAAACGAAGCGATCAAACAGAAACATGGCGAGAAGTAATATTTTTTATGGAATGAAAAATCGATGTTTCTGAAAAACGTCAATAACCTTTAACCCACCCACCCATATACGTCAATTGACGTTCTTCTAACCTAAAATCGATTTGTGACTGACCCCTAACTGATAGCCATCAAATGGCTGACCAATGCAATGCCAATCCAAAGCAGCAAAATTTCAAAACAAATGATCTACGCAGTTCCACATTTTTGTTTTGATTTAACTTTGTATTTTAATGACCAGCCAGTTCATTCATTTGGTCGTGGCTTCTTCGTATCATACGGGTGAGAATAGATCTTGTATTTTTATGTATTTTTCTATCTTTGTTCTGGAGTTTTCTGGAGTTTCTGAACCTTTAGGATGTTTCTAAGTTGGACTTATTTAATTTTGGAGTTAACTTTGATATATTGAAATTTGCCAAAGTTGAGTTAGGACCCTCCCGGCCGGAGCTTTCCGGAGAGAAAAATAGTGAATTTTTTAGTTGCTCCGGAAAACTCCAGAAGTTTCCGGAGCGTCGTGAGGGTTCTGTTGAGTTCCGGTGGGATTGGGCCATTCCAAAGTTTGTCTGTAACAGGGGGGGGCGGATGACACAAGATTTCCAAGGGCAATAGTTTTCACCAAAATTCCAAATCTCCAAGGCGAGAGAAGAAAATGTATATATGAATTTCCAAGGCAATCGAATTGAAAACAGCAAAAAAGACCAGACATGTCAACCGAACGAATCGAAACAACACCAAATCAATTGAATAAATTGCAATTCGATTGTCGAACGCAATTGAATCGCAATTGAATACTACCCAGGATTTGCTGTTCAATTGCTTCGATTACGTTCGATTGTATTCGATTATGTTGGATTACGTACGATTGATTCAATTGCATTCCGTACGATACTTAAGCGCTCATCTGCCCACGCTAAAAAGCTCTAACGGAGTGATCCAATTTAATCTAATAGTAATCAAACCCATCGAACATAATCGTAATTGAAAGAAATCGAAAATTAATCGAATGTAATTGACAATCAATCGAACCAATCGAACATAGTCAACTATTATCAATCGAACCATTATCTAACCTTACTCAAACGTAATCGAACACAATAGAATATTACCTAGGAATTAGCTGTTCGATTGAGATTCGATTACGAATTTTCCCTTTTTAGTTCTTGCGGGGGCGAATAAAGATGAGGCAGCAATCTTGCGTCGAGGGCACTACTTAGTTTCCACCTTATTTTAGGCTCACTATAGAATGGTTCAAATACGAGGGTGTTACAAATAATAAACTATCTTATTTTGTAAGTGTTTATTTTCTGAGAGGTATAAATAGTATGTTGAATATTATTAACTTATTTATTTGAGTATTTCTGAGCCCAAATTTAAATATATGACTAAATAAAAAGCAAATGATGGCAGTTTTGTTTTTTCTTTAAACCTCCGGTAAAAGTTTTTTTGCCGACTTAGCTATTTCACAAACTGGAAAAGAACTCCCATAGGAATTCCGATACCTAACCCAATTGGTTAATTTCAGAACTGCCCCAAGAAAGTCATAATGGCAGATAATTTAAAAGTTTCTTATGAGGAAATGTGTGGAATTTGTTGATGTTGATGGCTTGTTGATTCTGTAAAGAGAAAAGAAAACAGGTATAGCTTTTTCTAACCATGGAATATCAAAGTTCCAGCTTCACTGGTAGTGTGTATTTTACAGACCTATATATATCGACATACCAGGGTTAGCCCCAACCCTAGAGGTGCGCCTACCAGGGCCTAGAGCCCTATATTTATCTACCAATGCTACTCCCAACCCTATTTTGACTCTCGAACTCCAACCCTGATCCTAACTGATCCTGACCCTAACCGATATAAACGATTTTTACCGTACGGGATTGAATAACAAAAAATCTACTTTCACTCGTACAAAGGAGTCATCACCCATTCATTTGAGGGCTATGCATGTTAGCCTCCACTGGATGCAATTTAACTGATCTCACGGTTGGTCGTCCAAGTTCTCCCAACGGCGGCCTATTGAATAACAAATTACTCCACATACATTACTTTCCCTCAGCCAATAAAAACGTGATAAGTTATCTTGTCTCTAGGTAACTGTTGCCAGTCTATGCTTAAACTCCTATATCAAGATTACAAGATTCAGAGTGCAGGCCGATTTTACTTTCATTTTCAGTGGTTTCACTTTTGATTTCAAGCCAACATCTTAGCAACAGGGTGCTCGCCCATAGTTACAGGGGTTTGTGTAAAAAACCAAACATAGAAAGTTTTCCAAATCCTGCACTTTGTTGACAATCTAACTCTCGCATCAAATTCCCGCTTTCTTCAGTAAATTGAAGATGAGAAAAAACCTAAGCCTTAGGATCACGATTGAAACAAATATATGAAGGGTGGGATTTTACAGCTGCCCGTCGTGCAAGGCACTGAGAGGCCACGGGTGCCAAAAAGAAGGGTCGTGTGAAATCTGGCAATCTCATTGGTGGAAATTTGATAAACAGCTGCAAAGGAGCGCCAGGAAGCAATCAGTAGAAGAGACCACTTTCGTTTTTGTTGCAGATTTTGATATAAACCTCTCTCACAGGGATTACTTGTCAATATTTTGTATCAACTTGTCAGCATTGTATTGTTGTGAAGGGAAAGATAAAAGACCAGCCTCTAATTCTGATAAAGGAGTTTAAGGTAAGCCTGCCAGAACTAATATTAATCTACTGATTTTTTGATTGAACTGATTGAACTTGATGAAACTCTATCAAGCTAAAGATTTCAAAAAATTATTCTGAATATAGATCTGACATCGAGACATCAGAAAAACCATTGCATTTTTAAGTACAGAAAGGGCCACAAAGTTCGTTTAGAATGGTAGAAACCTAGCAAACAGACATTTTTTATCTGCTCTAGAAAGTATTTCTTTTATCTTGGATTGAGTATTGGCCTGTATCTGGACATAAAGTGCTTAGAAAAATCCCTGATAAGTGATAAATACTGTTTACTGTCAGTTTTAAACACAGATCATCAAAAGTGTTATGTCTTGTTATGTAATATAAACTTAAATACATTCCATAGAATATTATATTTCACATGCTAGCTTGACCATCAAGATGTTGATAATGTTATATTAGGAAACTTGTATAGTTTTATGAAATATTAAGTTTCCATATTTTTATTGACATAGCTGTTATTTGAGTTTAAGTTTATTATATATTTTGCAACGAAGTATAAAGATGGTTTGGAAAATATAAGATCTTAAACTTTATTTGTAATAGAAAAAAAAACAGCTTTCGTTTGATTTATTGTAAAACAAGTGCCCTTGAAAATTGGTATTTAATGTGTTAAATTCAACTTAGAAATTCAAATAACTTTTTTCCAAAAAGTGTTTTAAAAATACCAATGCGACTTGTATCTTATGTGTTGGATCATACTTTAGAAATATGCAGATAAAAATTAGATTCTGATAATATCTTTATGATAATTTACGACGAAAAAGTCTTTGAATAGTTTATGAGATTCTTATGGAATATTTAAAAGCACAGAAATGATTATATAACTGTATATAGAAATTGAACACGCCAGAAAACATGTCATTTAATAAAATTGAAAGGTTGGATTGTATTTCATTTCTGGATGCAACTGCTAGAAAAGCAGTAAAACAGCGATGAAGTGGTTTTCATAGAAAATAAATCTTTGCACCTTTGCAAAATATTTTATACTTTAGAAAGATTTTCCCATTAATTGATTAATATTTCTTTTGTTTGTCTTAGATCTATAATTACAAAGAATCTAACCAAAAAATAAGACATACTACTACAGATGATGGCATGTTGGAATGAGAAATGAGTACTTTTGAAAAATATAAGAAAGTTTCAGTGGACCACCAAAAAGAACAAATTAGTCGTATTCTGGATATTGAACCGTCGTCAATCGAGCAACAAAATGTTCTTTCACAACCCAACGTTCTCGTTTTAAACTCAACATCAGGTAAAAAAGCTCTTCTAGAAAATTTTTGTACATGGGGGGGGGGTAGAGGAAATAACGTTTTTTGGAAATTTAACCCCCGGACATCATCTCCCTTTGTTTTTAGAAATTTTCACCGTTAGGCAAATTCCTAGGTGGTAAAATTAACACCATTACTATTTTAAGGGATTCGAATATTTTTTTCAGTGTCAGCTAATTTTTTAAAGCAAGTTTTTAATCAGCCCATGGTCAGGCTAAGCATTATGTGCTTACGTTTTAAAAGCAATTATTATATACCTATTGAAAAGGATGTAGGATGCTTATAAAAGATATATACTTTTCAGTTTTTAATAAGGATAAAATCTTTGATTTCCGTTTCGCAACCCCGTTGTGCTTAAACCATTTTCGTAATGCACTTCCATTGTTTGTGTGTAATACCTCCTTAACTCGAACAAGTTTTCTAGACCGTTCGGACAAACTTTAGTTCCTTGGTCGTATTCGAGTTATAGAGGCCCTATTTTATTGGCTATTTATTGCTTATCGTTTGATTAGTTTGTTTGGATTTATTTGTTTTTCTAGATTTTTGGTTGGTTACTCTCGTTCCTTGTATATTTTTATAGCATTGCTCTGCGTTGCATGGTAATAGATATTTTGGTATAACTCATCAACATATCAAGTTATAAAACACTATAAGAGAGGTTACTAGGTTCCAAAGACAATATTCAGCATGATTTACCTGACATTGGGAAATGATTAAGTTAATTTTTTATCAGGGAAAAACCTTAAAGGCTTGGGGACACGAGAAGTTTTTTTCGCGTTGGTGCAATGCAACATGCTCCATCCCACTAACACGAGAGAAAAAGTGCGTGTCCCATGGTTTCTTTTTTTTTGTTTCATGTGACAAAATGTGAGAAAAATACCCAAAAGACACGCTGATCTTGTCCCTGGGACAATGGAGTAAAATTGATTCGAATCAATTTTACTCCATTGTCCCAGGGACAAAAGTGAGATTTCACTTTTATTGGTAGAAAGAAAAATGGGGTGGGGACACGAGAAAGCGTTTCAGGTTGGTGGGGTGGAGCATGTTGCATTGCACCAACGCGAAAAAAACTTCTCGTGTCCCCAAGCCTTTAGGATTGTTTTTTTTTTCAAGGTACAAACACACTTTCCATACCTCAAGGAATGAGCAAAGAGCAATTTCTCGAAATGACGAGTCTAGATGTACGGCGCCGAAACTGGTCAACAAGCTCTTGCGAATCAGATCTTTCAAACACTAAACCGTTATATGGTAACAAGGAGATAATCTATCACGATTTAAAAGAAGAAGACACACTACAGAATCTAGCTTTGAAGTATAACTGCAAGGTAAACTCCCTGTTATGATATAGAAAGAGTGTGTATGTATAATGTTGAAATTTTCAGGAGTGAAACTCCTTGTCAAACGGCTAAAACATATAGGATGTTTTTTATTTTTATTATACATGCTGAGAAATGACAGGAAATGACACATTTTAGATAAAATCCACCTGTAAAAAAACTTAAATAAAATTTAGCTTCACATTTTCGTGTTCAGCAAGAAAATATACCAAATCGCAATTATTTTTGTCTGCTTGAGTGATATATATGTCATATATACCATGATTAAAATAGTATCCCTCTTTTTCTACAGCAATCTGAAATCAAGCACGCTAACAAACTGTACCAAGAGAAAGAGTTACACGCGTTGCGAACAATCAAAATTCCCGTTGTTAAGGACGGCGTATTACATAACGAATATCTTAAACAACAGAGCGATCAATCTAATGGCGGAACTCATTTAGTAACGAGCCAATTAAAAGCAAGTAACAATGGTGATAATAAGCCTGAGGACAATTTTTACGGTGACCGAAAAGATAAGTTTAAAATACAAACTAAACATCAGTTTAATCCCGATCTTGATTTTCTACCGACAAGCGATGATGAGGATGATGATATTTTTGACCGACAACGATCGTCGGATAGAACTCCACTATTACCGACTACCAACGACAATAAAAGGACTATTTTGATTGGTCAACCGATAGATAACTGTGAACCGACACTTTCTGATTTTATAGAACGTGTTGATATTCGAATCCAACATGAAATAAAAAATGTAAACACACAAAAAGAAGATATGGACAAAGTGGTTGATGCTCTTTTATCACCGGTTGTATTCCCGGCTGACCGGAAAGTCACTACGGATACGTATGGTTCTGCTTGTTATTTTTCATGGAAATTCTGGTTGGTTTTACTATGTCTAATAGCTGTTGTAGTACCTTTACTTTATTTTTTACATTTTAGACATAACTAAGCACTCGCTATATACCATATTATGATGGCTAAAATTTCTCATTCCCGGGAAACATTCTTGGCGCATTTCTGAGAAATTTCTGCTGCTTTCTCCGAGGACACAGGCAAAAAAGATCCTGCTGCATACAAATACGTGGACAATGTCCAACGTCATTAAACGTTTAATCGAACAATTAATCGTTTAATCGAACAATTAATCGTTTAATCGAACAATTAATCGTTTAACAAGTTGAAGTTTTTTATTACCTACCCAAGGTACCGCTTTTTCTGTTGTAAAGTTTAGCCGAGAATGAGAAAGATTAGCTATCTTTTGGTATACTATGATGTAATCAATAATTCCATGATGTACTAAAGCTGGCATTTAAATGTCCGACAAAAATAGTGTCAACAACTTTTTGCAGCAACCTCAGTCTATGAGCGTCTGAATACTAAAATGCGTATTGAAATGAAATATTAATTTTAAACCAGTCTTCAGTGGTTTTGGAGATCGCAGGTGAAAGCTCCCTTTTCTTAACTGTCCCATGAAACAAAAAAAGAAACCATGGGACACGCACTATTTCTCTTGTGTTAGTGGGATGGAGCATGTTGCATTGCACCAACGCGAAAAAAACTTCTCGTGTCCCCAAGCCTTTAGTTCTCTAAAAGATTGAAATCGTATAGTGAAATAGTCTTGTTGACACATCTCAAACCTTTGAATCTATTTAAGTGAAGTCTATATTTTGTTAATATTTAACTCAATAATTTTGTCTAATGTTTTTGTTCCTCGTAGTCGAGAGATCTAGAAGCATTTTTGGGTCGTGAGTAGTATTTTCAATTGCATTTTAATTTTTTGTAAAAAAATTAACGTGCTTTTATCGCGAAAATGATTATTTTTTACATGATTTTCTTTTTCTCATTGTCTAGACAGCAGTAATAATTTCTCTTGAAAGACTTGGATGAAACTCGAGGATCAATATAGTAGTCTGTTTGATATCGTAAATGACTTACACACGGCCACTTGGTTGAATTTTTTTTGTTTAATAATTTTCTAATGACATTTTAATTTTGTATTTTATCAAATAAAAATTAATTTTTATTTTGAATTTATAAATAGATAGGAAAAGGGTACAAGGGAATAAAAATTCAAAGTAAATATTTTAATTTCTATTCTAAAGGTTTGGAGAACCCTCAAAACTTATGCCAGCTAGTTGTATAGGCTCTCTTTATCTACAAAGTATGTTTGAGATACCTGTTTGAGATTATCAACCAGAGAATAAAAAGAAGTAGGAGAAAAGTGACCAAATTTTCTTTAAACCAAAAGGTGTTTCCTTTAAACCTTTTGAAACAGAACCTAGAATTTTATAACTTTTACAATACATCGGGGTGGATGGACTTAAATGTCAGGGTGGTTAGTCAATTATTTCGCTGTTTAATTTTTATTCCAACTTTTTTCAACTCGAAATTGAAGATAGTTGGAGATTTTAGAGATAGATAGAGATAATTTCTCTTCATGGTTACAGTATTTCATTTAAATTTTCTTACATTCTGTTTTTCAAAACCTGAACTTCCGTTTGAACTCATCATGTGGAAACCAGGGAAGAAATTTTTTGTTTTATTTTGCAGGCTGGTTTCTATCTATTTAAAAAGTCAACAATTTAACACTTGCTTTTAAATTCATTTCACTTTTTTCAATTTCTTTTGGTTACTAGGTACCTTCTATTATATACAGGTGCCGAAAAATGAAAGGAACTTAGTTACCAGGCTCAAAACACTTCTTCAATCTATGAATAGTGCTATTGGAGTGGGTTCGAGTTGTAATGAGTGAACACTATCGTGGATGTGAAAAGTTCACCGATCAGGCATATCAACTTGATTTCTTTCATCCAAACTTTTAGGTTTGATTTTTATGTCAATTTTTAATGTCTCATGAAGGGAGAGCTATTCTTGCCAAAATTTCGATTTGCTACGATGAGAAAATTTCTTGAAAGAAGAGTTACATATTTTTTCATTTCTTGTAAATAGTCTCTTCACAATTAGAGTGCTCGATACACTACTTTAGAGAGAATAATTTAATTAAAAGAAACATTATTATTCTCTTCCAATACCACTGGTTTGATGCATTTTCGTCTTCTGTGGAGACATGGCTTCCCTTGGATGATCTTTAGATTTGTGTAATTCTGTACTAGAATTATTCTCAAGAATAGCTGAATATTTTGTCAGTTTTTGTTTCAAACTGTATGATTCCATGTATATTAACCCTATTCAATTCTTTCTTTTTGGAAAATCCTGGCCCAATGCAATGGGACCATTATCATGGATAGTTTAATCAAAGTCTTTTGGTTTAATCACACTAATAGAGTGAATTCTCACGTGTGAAATTGATAAAGAAATACTTAATTTAGTTGATGCGAATATTTGTTACTTTTAGCTAAAAGAAACCCTAAAAATGTTCACTAAAATAGTCACCTCTCTTTTGGTAGCCATCACCATAGTAACAAAAATGGTAGATGCAACAACACCAAATAAATTCATGTGTCTGAAAGACATTCAAGTCAACATCAAAACATCCTGGCGTGACGGACCTTCAGTTGGAACAACAGAGTATGAATTATCGAGACCATTGACGTCAACCTTTTCTGATTGGGTCATCGAGATTCATTTTGACCAACCTGTCAACCAGTTCACTCAATGGTTCGCGGACGTTGATAACACGTTCAAAGTTGTACATGAAAAAGAGCATGTTTTTTTCATCAAGGTTATAAATACCACTTCCAATAAAACTTTACAGTTGACTATCTCTAGGGGGGGGTTTCACGTTTGGCGGAGGAGCGGAATCGGCCCTTTTTTCGGACGGAGTGGCGGAATTTGGCGAAAATTTAGACGGAATTACGGAAATTAGGTTCTCTGACGGAGACGGAAAATTAGACAATTTTACTGCGGAAAACCGAATTTAGCAAAAAAAATTGCGGAATTTCGGAATTGGTAAAAGATATTCCAAATTTGCGGAATTTTCGACAAAAATATTGAATTTCAAAGGAATTTTCGGTGACGGAATTTTGGTTCAATTTAAGACGGTTTGACGGAAATTGGAGAAAAAATTGGCGGAATTGCGGAATTGGGTACCCCCTGAAACCCCCCCTCTCTAATTCCAACTCGAACGGAAAAAATTAATTCGTTCAAGTTACCAGAGATTTGCCTAGTTATATAAAGTATTATTAGGGTATGTTCAAATAAGGTATACATACCAAAAGTCACTGAACTTTATATACCCTGGACCAAGCTTCTCAATTCCAGCCAAGCAAAATCTTTGATCGGAGTTTTTTGAAAGCTGGTACCCTAATGGCGGCACTACTCGATAGGGGTGTAAATGCATCGAGAGCGTTAGGTCTACTTTTCCTCAAATTCGTTTGATGATGTAGCGGCGTTAGACGTTAATTTTTAACACTGCAATGGCTTCTCCTCGGGTACCAATTCCAAAAAAACTCCAATCAAAGATAGCAGATATTGCTTGGTCCAGGGTTATATAAAAGTCAGTGACCAAAGTCCTACGACAATTTTACTAAATGTAAAGTTCTCTAAAATACTACTTTAAATTGAAAGGCAGCAAACTCAAACTTGAAATTCAATTTTATTATTTCAGGCAAATAACAACCGACGGACATTATCGAACACCAATCTCCGGTTCCCCATCCAAGCCAGATACAGTGGAGTTCTTGTTCCGCAAATTAAACAAGCTGTATTATGTGGAATGACGTCATCTTCAGCATTCTATACAACCCAGGCCCCTCTTGTTGAAGTTTTGCCGCCAGCTTTTGACCCTTCCCCTCAAGGTATGATATCATGAGTACATTCACATCAACTGCATCTAATCCATATTGAAAGCAAGGTGGCTTGGAAATGAGTTTAATTATTTTGGATGAAAAGAAATCCTTGTATGTGTCGTAGAAGAATTTGGGTTCGAGTTTGCCAGGGTTGAATGATGCTCATTACAATGATTTTGACGTAATCTGAAACCCCTGTTTGACAGACCTAGTGGGAACTCACCCTGTCAAGGGGTGTTAACACCTCTGCTTCCCCGGTAGGAAAAATACCCACTGGGTTATTGACTTTGATTTCACCCTATTTGAAGTTCAATGAAAAAAATTATACTCTAAAATCATCCCCACTGGATTTTTTTAGCTCGGAACAATATAGAATTTCTATTCTCTTTTGGATTTCGATGTTAATTTTCAATCTGATGTGGGAAAAAAGTTCCACCGGGGCTGTGAGATAGGGGTCTAAATTGGACGTTGGTTAAATTTGATACTAGTATGATTGATAAGAGAGAACAGAGCTTCAGAAAACAAATAGGTGCCTAGACATACAAAGAAAGGAAAACACGAGTATATTTCACTGCCCTTTTAACAATCTTATACCCAGACCCATTTGCTCCAGTTTTTTATTTTACTGATGGACGAGTTTACCCTTTTACACCCCTATGTCACAGACCCGCTGGGACCCCAGCCCCAATGGAAAATTTAGCGAAAATTCAGTCCCCGGTGGGAAAATACCTTGGAATTTCATCCCCACTGGGAAATTGATTTCATCCCCACTTGAAATTCAATGTTTAAAAATTGCACTCCAAAACCATCCAAACTGGATTTTTTAACCATGGAACAATGGAATTTCTATCCCCACTGAGAAAAAAGTTCCACCAGGGCTGTGAGACAGGGGTGTCCTTTTATGCAATATTTCCAGTATGTTTTTTAGGGCGTAAACTTGAATTAATAACAACATTTCCGATATCCCCTGAATAATTTCATTTTTTAGTTCCTTCGTGTGTTCTCTCCTACCACAAAGCATGGTATGGTGGTATGAAAGAAATCCTCGATCTCCCAGTCACAGAAGATACAAAAGGGAACTGGATGATCGAGTTGAAATTTGATAAACCTTGGTCTCAAGTAGACGTGTATGGAAAATGCTATGCAATACTTTCGAATGGATACAATTACATTTGTCATAACAACGAACATAATGGCGACAAAGCTGCAGGAACCACCTTTATTTTTGATCACCAATTGCAATTTTCAGGACCAAAAACGAACGCGCCAAAACTTTTGGAAGCTTGGTTTACTGGTTATCATTGTGTGAACAATTAATATTGTATTTTTTAAAAACTTATTATCAGGTTGATACACCCCTGTATCACTGTCAGATGAGACGGAGCTTTTATAAATACTTTAATTCTTTAAAAAGTTTCTTTAAATCTCTTTGCGTTCTTTAGAAAAAGTAACAAAATTATTTTATTATTGGTTAACGACCAACCAAATCAAATAAGAGCTTGTAAAAATCTCGTCCCATCACTTTGTAACCTCTCCTCCATCAAAAGAAAAATAAATTTTTAATTCCTGTTGCAGAATTAATTGCACTTTCTTCTCCATTTAAAAAAATCCTCTGAATTTGTGTACTTTTAAGACAAGTTTTAAAAATAAGAAGTCTATGAAATATTTACCAAATCATCTATTTAGAATTTTTTGGTTTTACGATACTGAGCGGAATTTTTAAATGATACATTTGAGTAAGTGGCACACAACCGTATCCTCTTGTTGCTTAAGCCTAAAACGTAGGGTAGAAATTCAAAAATGTTAAGAATATTTGTCGCCAATTTAATATTTTCGTTGGGGAAAAATCCTCACTTTTTATCCACGCGTTATTGACAACACTTGCCTCTTTGTCGAAGCCGTGGATTTAATGGCTATTTTGCTGCAGTTAAAGCTTAGAGGTTATAAGTATTGTCTCCTTTTGATAAATTTGCGTTCTATTTCGATTTCGTGCTGAATAAGCAAAAGATCGTTTTTCTTTTCCACTTTGTGACCAATCTTGCTCCACATCCGTGTCAATTCAATGTCAAAAAGCTTATAAATTTAGAATTGATGAGTAAGCAAACGATATCACTCTTATTTAAAAAACTAAAATTTAGATTCAGTTACTAGAATCCTAGTAGAATAAGTTAGGTCTCGAACGAGTTAATCACCCTTGGTAACTGGTTCAAATCCATGCTAAAATGACGTGATGTTATGGAAAGTGAAAACCTCAATTTAATAGGTAGGTGGATTTTTCTAATTTCTAGGAAAATAATGAACAACAAAATAGAAGAAGGCGTAAGATGCTGGGTATTTACCAAGTTTATTAGGTAATGTTTTCTTGCTGAATGCGTGGGGGCTGGGATATTTGGTTTGAGTGATTTTTTGTTTTCAGAGGGAATTACTCAGCTGTCAAGCTTTCAGAATTTTAAAAGTAAATATGTATTTTTTCATGAGTGATAAAAAGGTAGTTGTGTTATATAAAAAGTCATTCTGTTCGTTGAAAGCTCAAGAGTAGTTTTAAGTAAACTTGCTGTGGAAGTAACCATTCACAGTTCCACCAGTAACCAAGGTGAGCAGGTAATAGTGCTGCGGAATCTGCTGATGTTTTCCGTGATTTTTTTTCACGGTGTAGCGGTGCGAAATAAATTTATTTGAGTGTTTCAATTAGGAAAGGGTTTATAGAGGCTATATTCTGAGCCTTATTGGATCATTCTTGAACTTTTGGATCCTCAGATCCTAAGCTTCTAACTCAGAGTTAGAATCATAGATTTATAAAGCCTGAAGGGCTAGATGTCGGGCTTTAGGCCATCGCAGGCAAAAAAAAAGTGAATATCGGAAAAAATATTGTTGCTATTTTTTTCGAAAACCCGCGAAGCTTCTGATTGGTCAATCGCTGAAATTCTATTGTAATGTCACGTGACTTAGGTACGAGACTGGGTTTCAAAAATAGTCATTAAACTCCGGTTAAGCAAAGGGTTAAGGAGTTTCTTAAAATCAGGGTTTTTCATTTGTAATTGTGCGTAAATCCGATTAATCGCGATAGTCGGGTTCGATTTCCCGATCTTTCTAGTTTGATTTGGTTTGCGTTGGTGCTATAAATTTTATGTTAGATGACGTATTAAGAAAGGCTGACCACGATAAAGATGATTGCATAATGGTTTGCAATTCAAAAATGACAATTACCGGAATTTTCAGCCGTCATTACGGCTGTTTTATTTCCGTCCTTTATACATACGTTCTTACTTATTGATTAAATACGCAAGTATGATAAATCAATTCCTATAATTTATCTTTAAGATAATAAAGAAGAAGAAGATGAGCCTTACATCAGCCACTCTACTGCTAATCACAATACAAACAGTTGTTCAGGCTGCCCAAGAATTCCGATGCATACAAGATTTCCAGATCACTAAGCAAGGCAGAGGTTGGGAGAAAAACATCAAATACGCTTTGTCACGTAACCTGAAATCCGTGTTCACTGATTGGGTAATTGAGCTACAACTCGATGTCCCAGCTGAAAGAATGGATCAACATTTTGGTGTTTTGGTTGACGAATCGAGACAAATTAAATATAAGCCGGGAACTGCATTTTTCATTAAAAGTAGAAGCCATCGAAGTATTATAAGACGTTCTTCAATAAGATTTGACGTCACTTTCCAATACGAAGGATACGCCGAGCCTCAAATCAAGCTTGCTGCTCTTTGCGGGATGACCGATTCTACCGTCGTTTACCCGACACTAAAACCGACAACCGAGATTTTACCGACGTTACCCAAGACAACACCGTCAATACCAAAATGTGTCATGCGCACAAGTTCACGTATTGAAATGACATCACAAGATCTACAAATTCCGATAACAGAGGATACATCGAGTTGGGTTATCGAGCTTGAATTCGATTCGAAATGGAACTATTTGAGTCTTCGAACAGAGTGTACGAAACTGAAATCTGACGGATTAACATTAATATGTGCAAGCACGGAGAATAATAGACGGTTGGCTAAAGGACGTACTTTTAGCTTTTCGTATTATTTCGGGTACAGTCGTGGCCACTCTTCACCGAAATTAATAAGTGTTAAATTTAATAGTTATGGCTGTAAACCATAAACTGTAGGAATAAATTGACTTTCTTTGGTTAAGTATTAAATTCATTATTCTAGCTTTTTTTATTTTCACCTCAGAATATTTATCCATTCCCGCTTTATTTATAAGATCTATATTATACACCCCTTCTTCTCACTGGACCATTGGGATCCCTTCCCCACTGGAAAAACTCGCCAAAATCTCGTACCCGGTAGAAATTATCCTCCAATTTTTGTCCCCACTGAAAATAATCGAATAAACCAATCCTCACTGCAAAATATTGTGCTATTTTTCCCATCCATGAATTTTCTGACTTGGAAACAAAAAAAATTGAAATCCCCAGCCATAAAAAATATGGGAATACCAATCCCCATCACGTTTCAGCCCGTTATCTTTATCCCCACTGTCAGAAGAAATCCCACCAGGTCTGTGAGAAAGGGGTGTTTTTATGAAAAACACGAGGCTGAAAATTGGCCAAAACCTAAGAGCAAATTAAGAACAATTTTGAGCTTTAAATTTCAGAAATATTAAGAAAGTACAGACTTTAAAACCCATTTTAAACAGTGTGCACTTTTTTTTAATAAGGATCTTGAGGCTGAAAATGGTTTGAAAAATAAGGAAATGCTCAGACAGAGAATAGGAAACAACAAGATTAAGGAACAATAAGAACTTGAAAACATTAACAAAACCTAAACAAAAAGTATGAGCCCGGGGGGGTACTATCCTTGTCGACCGACGGGGGTGCTCCGCTGAGGTTCGAAAAATGGACCCTACGTGGGACTCGAAATTTGCGAAAAAAGTGACCCTGAATGGGACTGAAATTCCAAAATTTTCTCAAATTTTCTACTTTTTCCCGAAATTTTCCAAAAATAGGCACCCTACGAGGGACTGATTTTTCTATTTTGGTGTTTTTGGTGTTACCTGGGACTCGTGGAGGTCAAAAAAGGTACCCTGACCAGCGGAGCATCCCCGTAACCCATCTTGCCCTAGTACCCCCCCCCCCCGGGAGTATGAGAAAGTATCAGAATCAAGAACAGGATAGCCTGTCCAAATACTGGTTCTTATAAAACAAAGCGTGTTTATGTTATATAAAATTTCGATGTATAGAATAAAAAAGGAGTTGAAAAGAATATTTCAAGATTCAAAAAGGTTATCTACCATTTCTTTATATTCAGTTCAAGTAGAATAGGTTTGGGCAAAAATTAAGATCTCAGAACTCATGCTTTACATGTTTTTTTTTTTATAAGCATAGAAAAATCCAAAAACAGGCTCAGAGATGCTTAGGTCAAAAGCTTAATAAGGCTGAAAAATGCTTGAGGGGATGCTTAAATCTAAAGCATAAATTTAGGGAAATACTGAAAATCCGTAAAATTCCAGCCAAAAAAGCCAAAATCAGGAAAAAAATATTTTTCGTAGGCTCAAGTAATGCTTGCCATATGCTTAATTTTTCCCCATATCTGAGCCTAGATATGCTTATAAGTGCAATGCTTATAAAAAAAAAACATGTATTCCATTGGATATTTCGAGTTTGGAGTAACTTAGTGGCATCTAGGATATATTCTCAGCCTTTATGGGACCATGTTGAGCTTTTCGATCCTGATATTCTATGGCCTAAGTACGGTGGCCCAGAAAGCTCAACCAAGATTTAAATTTTCAAAATACGAATTTAAATATTCAAAATACAGATTTAAATTTTCAAAATACGAATTTAAATATTCAAAATACAGATTTAAATATTAGAATATGAATTTAAATATCAAAATACAGATTTAAATATTAGAATATGAATTTAAATATTAAAAATACAGATTTAAATATTAAAAATACAGATTTAAATATAAAAAATACAGATTTAAATATTCGAACATGAATTTAAATATCCAAAATACGAATTTAAATATTCAAAATACAGATTTAAATATTCGAATATGAATTTAAATATTCAAAATACGAATTTAAGTATTCGAAATACAGATTTATATATTAGAATATGAATTTAAATATTGGAATACGAATTTAAATATTAGAGTACAAATTTAGATATTAGAATACGAATTTAAATCTTCTAAACACGGATTTAAATATTCAAATATTAATTTAAATATTTTCTATCGGACTTAAATATTGGAATCTGATTTTAGCGGACCTTCATATTGTAATCCGGGTTTCAACAAAAGCTGGCTCGCCTAGTTGGCCCAGGCCATTTGGCGTACGCAGCAGTTAAAAAAAAAACGAGTAAGAGTCGATCGTCGATATAATGGGAAAATTACCATTCAGCCAGGTCTAAAAAATAGTTTGAGGGGTCCCTATTGAGCTCTGGGCCAAATCAAGCTAGCGAACGAATGACATCCCTGAAAAGTTGAAACGGCTTGAAGTTGGCCCAGTGGCATAAGGCGTTCGGTTCACACACTAGCAATCCCCAGTTCGAAGCGTGACAGGGGCACCTTTAAAATCTTTTATTTCATGTTTTTTTGGGTGTAGATTCCGAAAAAATAGGTCCAAAGTCCTGAAAAGTTGAGAGAAGGGTGCTATGGGACCGTTAATGACCCGTACGGGACCGTAAATGACCCCCTCTCCTAGCGCCGGACTGGGCAGGCTCACGACTTGAAACTTTCTGGAGACGTCAAGCAGGACGTCCCCGTAAGGACAATTGCCGGGCCGTACGGCGTTTTTAGTCGGTCAAACTTTCCGTGAGGCATCTCTACTGAATGGAAAACAAGCCTGCAAAATATCTAAGACGTAGTACCAAAATTGAAGACACAGCACCCGATTAGATTTTGCCTTAATTCGGTACAATTAGTACAGCGCAAGACCTTCCCGTAAGGACGATTGCCGGTCCGCACGGGTCTATAAATTTCATAATTTCCCCTCATATCGACGGTCGACTCTTACTCGCTTTTTTAAAAAAACTGATTATTCAGCAAAATCAGCAAAATCAGCGAGCCAAAAGGTGGGCCATATAGTAGGCCAAATGGCCCGAGCCAGCTTTTGTTGAAACCCGGATTAAAATATATTAAGGTCCGCTAAAATCAGATTCCAATATTTAAGTCTGATAGAAAATATTTAAATTCATATTTGAATATTTAAATCCGTGTTTAGAAGATTTAAATTCGTATTCTAATGTCTAAATTCGTACTCTAATATTTAAATTCGTATTCCGATATTTAAATTCATATTCTAATATTTAAATCTGTATTTTGATATTTAAATTCATATTCGAATATTTAAATCTGTATTTTGAATATTTAAATTCGTATTTTGAAAATTTAAATCTGTATTTTGAATATTTAAATCTGTATTTTGAATATTTAAATCTGTATTTTGAATATTTAAATCTGTATTTTTAATATTTAAATTCATATTCTAGTATTTAAATTCGTGTTTTGATATTTAAATTCATATTCTAATATTTAAATTCGTATTCTAATATTTAAATCTGTATTTGAATACTTAAATTCGTATTTTGGATATTTAAATTCATATTCGAATATTTAAATTCATATTCGAATATTTAAATCTGTATTCTTAATATTTAAATTCGTATTTTGAATATTCAAATTCGTATTTTGAAAATTTAAATCTGTATTTTGAATATTTAAATCTGTATTTTTAATATTTAAATCTGTATTTTTAATATTTAAATTCATATTCTAGTATTTAAATCTATATTTTGATATTCAAATTCATATTCTAATATTTAAATCTGTATTTTGATATTTAAATTCATATTCTAATATTTAAATCTGTATTTTGATATTTAAATTCATATTCTAATATTTAAATCTGTATTTTGAATATTTAAATCTGTATTTTGAATATTTAAATCTGTATTTTGAATATTTAAATTTGTATTTTGAAAATTTAAATCTTGGTTGAGCTTTCTCGGCCACCGTACCTAAGTAACTCAGAGCTAAAACTTTACGTTCCTGAATCAAATTAGAGCACTTAAAAATTATTCGCGGTGTTTAAAATTTGCAGGGAATTCTCCTTTCATAAAATATTATGTCTTTTATCAGGGAAATTTTATTACTACAGGAAAATTTTAAATAAATCAATCCTTCCATACATCTTGATAACCGAAGCTGCTTCTGGTTCATTTTGAAATTTATTTTTATTTCAAACGTTTCGACCGAAAAATTTATTCTACAAATTAATGGTCAGAATGGTTGCCGCCCACTCTGGTATGATTTGATCTGTGAAAATGTCGAGATTTTCTGTATAATTATTCAACTTTTTCATGCGTGAGTGATTTTCTCGTTTCAGTCTCATTGTGTTTGAAGCCGCGGTGTAAATTTCACAAATAAGATTTTTTTGAAAAAAAATAAAATTAAAAATAATTGGATTTGTATGTATGTTTTGGTGGGGAACTGATTTTTCTTCTGGTGAATAAATGATCGATAGTGGAAAATATAATATGAGAAACATCAGAATATTTTGACTTCATTTTTCAAAGAACTTTTAAATGATACAATATTTCAACAACCCGGCTTGTCAAACAAAACATTCGTATAGACACTATTACCAAATAACCTCGAAGACCTATTAACTTAAAACCAAAAGAGAAATTAACTAAAGACTCAAACAGACACTCGATCAGAATGATTTATGGAAAAATTGTATTGATTTTATCTCTTCTATCTTTATTGTTAAACTTTGGCAAAGCTGCACCGATAGGTGATAGATCAACCAACAAAAACTTGAAAGAGACTTATTCGAGAGAGAAAGTACCTTTGCTGCATCTGAAGAAGACGAAGAGAAACTCCAATGACGATGATTTGAAAATGGCAAAGATTAGTTTGGTGAAGATCGAAAATTTGGATATTAAGAATGGCATTTTAAGGAACCTTATGATCAAACCTATTTCTTCCAAGAAATAAAGATTAATCAGTTATAAATTGACTGTTGATGTTTTTGAAATGGCTGACGGTGAAAGGTTGACGCTTTTGGTGCATGGTCAAACTCTTAGATACACGTTTTTTTATAAGAACATCCAACATTTTTGAAGCCTTTGGATGTTCTTAACTTTCTGAGTTTTAAGCCTAAAAATGTTCTTACCATGTTCTTATTTTCACCACTTTTTCTAAGAAATATGTTTTTTTTTGAGTCCACAAAGCCTTAAAATGTTCTTAACGTTTTGGCCAGCGAAACCTTATGTTCCTATATAGTTTGTTCTTATAAAAAAACGTGTACATAAACTAAATAAAGTTGCTATGAACTAAGGTGACCAAGTCCCATTTGACATAGAATTATCGTTTATGAAAGTTTGCACCATGAATTGAGTGTTGAGTCATTCTGCTGGCAAATGAAGCCTGTAAAACTTGAATCTGACCTTACGAAAGAAGTGCAGTGAGTTTCCATTGAGTAATTCTGCTGGAAAATGACAACCATAATATATTCCAGATTAGAATCTAGCTACCTATTGTAAATATTGTAATTTTATATTGAAGATAGAAACTAAAGATCACAAAAACCCAAAATCGCAGTTTACAGTCTTCGAGTCTGTTTACATAGATCAACCATCTTGAGTTTGACTTTTTTGAAGGTTTCCCCTGACTTATACTGAGCTTTATGTTCCTTTTTTTACACCGAACCGAGATTGAATTTGAAAAAGTAAAACATTATACAATCTGAGATCCGTGCAACGAAGAATCGATACGAATTGGAGGGTCATAGATGATTGAAATGAGAATGAAAATTATTTTTTGGAAATAAATTTTGATACTTTTTCTTTTGGAACAAAAAAGGCTGAAAATGAACAATAATATAAAATACAAATAAAAATTTGATTGATTTATATTCATGATATGATCGATGAATGGGCGGAAGGCTTTGTTGGAAGGGCGCAAAGGCAAATCTTTTACTCTGTAACCATGGGTGGTTGGTCTACAGAGGGCGCAGCGGCCTCACCGGTATTTTTCTTCGTTCCAGATACAATGTCGTCAATACGGAGAAGCAACATAGCGGTCTATGGAGTAAAATTAATGAAGATTTAACTGATAAAATTATTCACCAAAATTTCGGTCAGTTTGTTTTTAGCAGAGAAACGGTGCATTAAACGCTGAAAATGTACGAGCGTTGTCAGGAGACTTAAAGGTTTTGTTTTTAAATAAGAGTGATATCGTTTACTTACTCATCAATTTTAATTGATGTGGAGCAAGATTGGCCAGAAAGAGGAAAAGAAAAAACATTTTTTTTGCTTATATTAGCATAATATAACAATAGGCAGACACTGTTCCGATATGAAATATGTGTCTGGTATGAAACGGAAACACTTATGTAAAAATAAAACCTTTAAAGAGTCATTTTTCCAAAACACAAAACTTACACTAATGATTCAAAATAAAGGGTTTATTAGTTGTGACCTTTTTGTGTATACCTCGGGGAAAAAAATGTCGGGGGAAAGTGACGAAATTTTCCCCCCAACGAATTTTTTCCCGATATTTTATCACGCGACCAAAACTTTTACCCGATTTTTTACCCCAACCAAAATCTAAATCTAAATGTTTTATACCTTTATTAACCCATGGAGGTAATAAAGATAGATGGAGAGTCAATGCCTTTTCTTTTATTCTGATTTACCATCGGAAGCAAACAGCTGTTTGGTTACTTTGGGAATAAGATGATTAATTTTGGGTATACTCGTGGGAATATTTAAGACGAATGAAAAGACATTACATTTTTAACAAGTATATTGAAATATAATAGCCTTGTCATGAAAAATTGGAAAAAAAACTTCACATAATAAGCACAATACTCCAAACTTCTAGGGGAAGCTGCCCATAAAGCCATCGATAGATTTAAAAAAGAATTACGTGTTACGATTAGGAACCTTGTATCGATCATTTTGTCAGAGTATGAAAACCGCTGCCCACAGATGTGAAGATTTTAAGATAAGAAACTTTCAACGATAATGTTAACAAAATGCCAGCCCAAAAATGTGTCCTTATGAAACCAAACAGTCTCTTTCTGTTCTTATAAAGTTATAAATTGATGTTTTTTGCTTCCAATAATGGTACATCAAAGAAAAGCCGCTTTGAATAGATTTATTACTTTATTACCTCCATGATTAACCGAAATTAGTGCTTTAAACGTCGAATTACAAGCATTTCATTTGGACAATTTAGTTGGGTGAAAGTGACTAATTTGTAAATTTCGTCGGGGAAAAGTGACGAATTTGAAATTTTGGTCGGGGGAGAGTGACGAAAATGCCTCTAGGTGACGAAATTTTTTCCCGACGAAAAAAACCCCCAGTAAATAAAACTCCGACATTTTTTCCCCGATAAGGTATACAGAATGATTCGAAAATGAAAACTTTGAGGAAATTTGATCTTACCTCGACAGCGGTTTTGTAAGTTTGTGCTTTCACGGAATAACAATCCCAAACGCCAATGGTGTTCATGTCAGCGATCTCACCAGTTTCCCCGTCGATTCCCCATGTTGTATTACTTCCTTCTGCGTGTTTAGCCTGTGGGGAAAGCGAATAACCAATAGTTAAGATATTTTAGACATTTTTATTTTGGAGTGAGTTTAATTTTTTCGTCCCGGCTTCTTTTTGTGTCCCTTTTATTGTTACCCATTGCACTTGAATATTTTCACTACAAAGAATCGATCGCGAGTTAATAGAACTTTTCATAAATTACGTCACGAACAACGCTTACTTCGTTTTCAAAATATTATTAGAGGAGTTAATACAAAGTTTAATCTTCTTATAAAGTTAACATTTGAAGACTCGAGGTATTTAATCACCACACCTTGGTAATGGTTTTAAAACGGGGCAGTCGTTGTTTATTTATTTATTTATTTATTTATTAAAGAATTACAGTCCAGGCACACGAGGGCCTCTAAACCGATCTTGTACAAAAAATCTTTTTTAGGTACAGTTTGTCACGAGGACTTCCCCGCACCCTCCAATTAAAGTCTTCATTCGACTTGGCTTTATTCATCTCGTCTGCTCTTCTTTTCCATTCTTTGATTTGCTCTCTCTCAATTTTCGTTAAATCGTCGGTGATGCTCAATTTTACGTACTTCTCGTGCTGTCTTAGTTCAGTCAACTTCTTCATGAAGCGGTACTTTATATGGCTGTCTTTGAAGGCGACTTTGATTGGACGCACACCATTTGATTGTTTTCCAACTCTAGAGACGAAGGTTGGTTGAGTTTTTACGTTGACGTCGTTCAAAAGTTTGTTTACGAAATGGATATCTTCTTCATTTTCTTTTTCACGCACCCCGTGGATGATGATGTTTGCGTCTATTGACAGCTTTCTTTGGTCTTCGATTTGTTCTTCGACTTTCTCCCTTCTGAGTAACTGCTTCATGTTGTTTAGGTTCAACGAACCATTTACTTTCGCAGCGTCGGCAAAACTTTTTGGTTCTTTAGCCACTTGGACTTTCGAAATCTTAGCATTCACTGTCTCTTCAATTTTAGTGGATAGCTTCTTTTCCAGGACGGAAAATTGGCTCTGGATTAGATCAGTTACTTGATTTTTGTCTTTTAGGTATTCCTGACATTTTGCCTTTAAGTCCTTGACCACGGTGTTAAGTCTCTTTTCATTCTCACTTTTATGGTGTATTATGGTTTCACATGCATCAATTTTTTTATAGCTATGTGTACAGCATTCTATTCTTTCTGCTTGATGATGGATTTTTATGCTGAGGTCTTTTGCCGGAGAACAACAAGTTATGCATTGGTATTTTCTGTAACCTTTATTCAAAAACATATTCAGCTGGTATGATGGTAGTCCAGTGCAGGCATAATGTAGCATTCTTTGACATTTATGGCATTGAATCTTCATTTTTTCATTATCTTTAATGCAATTATGCTCCGTACAACGGTTGTTGTCAATCTCATCTTCATCAAGGGACAGGTTCTTGTCAGGTGATGCCAGTTTTTGTCGAATTTTGGTTGTTTTTTCCATTTTTTGAAATTTTGTTCTCAAAATAATTAATGAAAAGGTATATCTATCGCTTCACCGACCTAACCCTTACCGAATTCTCAATGGGACCTAAATTATTTGCGGAGAAAACCAAAAACTGGGCTTAAATAATAAGCTATCGGACATCAACGAAACACTTACTCTGAGAGCAGTCAATTTTCGAATAGAGTTGACTCCACAATTTTGAATGAGTGTTTTTGGAATGATTTCCATAGCACGAGCGATTGCTTTGTAAGGCCATTGCATGACTCCTTCAACACTCTTTGCTTTCTCTTCCAAAGCCTGTAAAATCGAATTTCTTTTTGAATTATTATCGATATAATTAATCACTGTCAATTTCAGCCTTTTCTCCCTTTGTAATTAGACTAGTTAGAAATAATGAATAAATTTTCTCAATCGGAATTTGTAATGCTGTGGTTGATTATGAAACTTATCGCTCCCTCTTGGTAAATATCAAGCTAGATGTTCTTGGTCCAATATACTAGATATTCGGTCAATATTTTCCCAGACAGCACTGTCTCTAGTAATTCATAATGATTGAAGAATTGATCATTAGTGACAGTAACTTACAGTAATACAATAACACTTACATTTGAGATGGCCATTTCAGCAGCACCGCCACCAGGGACGAGTCGTGGGTCCAGCATGACGTTCCTGGCGACATGTAAAGCGTCTTGTAAATTACGTTCGACTTCGTTTAAAATGTCTTTACTAGCGCCACGTAATAAAATGGTGCAAGCTTTGGGATTTTTGCATTGAGTGATAAACGAAAAGTACCTGAAGATACAAAAAATAAATTTTTGTGTGTCAAAAATAAGAGGTTTAATTAATTCAGGGTTCAGACAAAAATCTACAAAATTGTTTCCCCCGGTTTTCCCTGAGACTTTTCTAAAAGCCTTCATTTTCAGGTTATTAAAATATTTAACAAAATACTTTCTTCATAGTTGTATGTAAAATAAAAGACAATTCTTTTGCTCCAGGCACCTCTAATAATATACCATATTTATGCTTAGTGAATTTGGTTAAGGGCTATCGACTACCACGGTTCGATTATCTACGAAATGGTAAAACTATTCGGGCCAAAGCATCCTGGTTTCTTTGTGAAAAAACAACAACAAATAACTGAACTGAAGTTAAACAAGGCTACTCTTTCCCCGATACTTACTCATCTCCCATTTTTTGTACTTCAAATAGTCCACATCCAAGGCCGAGATCTTCCTCCTTGATTTCTTCTGGACGATTGACGATAGTTGCACCTACAGCTCTGAAGAAATGAGAAGAAATTATCAGTAAAGAAAAAAATCTTCCTGTTTTATTCAAACCAAACTGTCCATTACTTAAGTATTGGATATGAAGAATTAGCCATTTTAGACGTTCAGTTTTATTATACTTTAGGAATATATTCTTAAGAAATTTCTCGGCACTTACATGTTGCGTTTCATAGGAAGCTAATCTGGATTTTTGGGATATTTGAGTCCATAAGCCATGATCATTGTGCCATTGATTCTTGCTTTTGAAAAATTAAAAAATTACCTTGCTATTCTGTTGTTATCGGTTTTCTTTAATCTACGCAGAACACTGATACCAGCTTTTACTAAGTAATGTTGCGCCAGATCTGAAATAAACAGACGTTAAGGCGTGGTTACATTACATTAATTTATTTCAAAATTTCTGAAATTTTTTAATCAAGTCTTTAAGATTAAAAATTTTACAAGTGTAACAGCCCTCTTTTAAAGAAAATAAAGACGTATAAATTCTTGAAAAATAAATTATTTCTTGCAATTCTTTACCATTTTTTTGGTAAAGAGTATAAAGTTTTTTTCTTCACTTCTCTCGAGATCAAAGGCACCGACATGATAGTTCTGTACATTCTTTTCGATGAATGGATTTTCTAGCGTTTGGAATTTTTAAAACGTAATATGAGATAGGGGTGAAAGATAGAGAAAGCTCTAAATAAGATCTGAATTCTTCTTGGTCACGTAGACGAAGTTCAGCCTGGTTCAGAAAATATGTTGTAGGCACTTTTTTCGTTCCTCAACTTTTTAACCACTCGCGTACCCAGCAAGACCTTTTAGCTCGACTTTTCTTTTTCGAATATTTCCTCTCAAATTTCCGTTTCAAAAAAATTAGCACAATACGTGCTGCAGCCTTTCTCCTTCCACTCATATCAATTGTTGAGTGAGAAAATGAGTTACGAAAATGAGTTGAGAAAAAACATTGTAGATTTGATACAAATTACAAAAATTTCAAAAAGACTTTAAAGAAAATAGTTAATTTCTTTAATTTATTTTTGATTAAAAAATTTCAAAAATTTTAAAGAGATTTAAATGTAGTGTAACCACGGCTTTACAATAGTAATGAATAATAGTGCGCCACAGAAAATCTTAGGGTATATCCACTGGTGAAAACCACCAAAATCTGCCGAGAAAATATCATACCTGATACACCTTTCTCTGTGATGACGAGGTCTGGTTTGAATGCGATAATTTCATTACACATTTTCTTAATAAATTCCTCTTCCAATTGTAAAATTTTATTAAAGTCCATTTCACCGGAGAGCTCGATATTCGTTTGTGATTCACCTTTCTTGAACTCTAAATTACAATCCAATAACAAAATACGTGGATTCTCGATTCTTCTATTCATTCTAGGATGGACTACATCTTTATTCAACATTATACCATCCAATACACGGGAATCTTCCAGGGTTCCACCAGGAACTTTTTCTACTTTAGCATATCTTTTGATATCAATTTCTCTATGTCCATTGTTTTCAATCATACATGTGCGGACAGCTTTCAGAGCCATGGTACATGCCAAGTTTGACCTGGAGAAACCCAATTGAATGAATAAGAAATTGTTTACTCGCTTTATTCTGAATCAATACTAAATTATAAATACATTTTAATGAAAACAAGTGATACTTTTATGGACCTACCTGGTTATGGATTTAACAAATATAATTGATATCTACGTGAGCATGACCGTTAAACAATCATTCAGAACACAAATAGTGATGATCTATTAAAATTAGTCGTTTGTTTCTTATAAAAAAAACGTTTAGAAACCAAAATTTCATGCTCTTGAAATAATCTTTCATATTCAAGACTTCGTGAGCAAAAAAAAACATCTATCTCATTAAAAAAATTGAGTAATCTGGCTAATAACATTGATGTATGCTTATTAATAGTGATTCTTATAAATAAAGATGCGTTTTTTGAGCTGAAAAATTCTTTTTTTCACAAAAATCTGCTTGAGCCATCTTTTACCTACTTGCATGTAAAAAATCAGAAAAAAACAATGATCCAATATTTCACAAAGTCCAAAAAACCCATTTTTTAGCCGTTTTTTGGCCCAAATTTGCCCAAAAACATTTTTTTTCAAAAATCGGGCTCTGTCACATTTAAGGGTTTATAGTTATGGATCTTTGTGCAAAAAATCATAAAGAATGAAAGAGCCAATCTCGAGAAAAGCTAATATCTAAGTAATTGATAATGTGCTTATAAAAAAATATCGAATTTGGCCAATTTTCCTATAAAAACACGCTAAGCAACCAAAATTTTATGTCTAAACACACAATTGCTTTAAAAGTAAGCCCTCATGAGCAAAAAAAACATCTATCTCATAAAAAAATTGAGTAATTTGATTAAGAACATTGATGTATGCTTATTAATAGTGATTCTTATAGATAAACATGCGCTTTTTGAGCCAACAAAATTTTTTTGCAAAAATCTGCTTGAGCCATCTTTTACCTATGATGGTACCCTACTTTCATACAAAAAAATCAGAAAAAATTAATGATCCAATTTTTCACAAAGTCTAAAAAACCCATTTTTTAGCCGTTTTTTGGCCCAAATTGGCCCAAAAATTTTTTTTTTTGAAAATCGGGCTCCGTCACATTTTGGCCACCACCATTTTTGCACCTTCGCACCAAAAATCAAAAGATTCCTATGATTCAATCCTGAGAAAAGTTGGCAACAGACGAACGAACCGACGAACAGACGAACAAACACAGGTTAATTTATAGGACCTCCACTGGGGTAGGTCCAAAAAGTCAAACTACAAGTCAACCTGTACTGTCAATTTGGGTTACTTCCAAAATGGGAAGATTTCACCATTGTCATTCCCTTTAGAGTAATGTATTCAGTGATTCACTATTTATTATATAGTGTGGAGTCACAGGATAACTTGTAAATTGCATTTAAAGTTTGAATAACAAGGGAACATAAAAGATTCCGAAGACCAAAAAAGGTAACTTGATCTACATACCATTGGTTGAGGAATTTAGTTCCAAGACAGCTTTGAAGTGTTTTCAACATCTCTTCATCATTATTGACATCGATGGGGATGCTAACTTGGTCTTTCAAAACCTCCAACATATCATCCAAAGCTTTTCTGTAAGCAGCAATGATGAGGGTGGGGTGAATTTTATCCTCAATGAACTGTGCAGCAACTGACATGACTTCTCCGGCAAGGATGACAACACTTGTGGTACCGTCCCCAACCTCTTCATCTTGTGTACGTGAAATCTCCAACATGCTCTTAGCAGCAGGGTGCTGGACGATAATTTCACGAAGGATAGCATTTCCATCATTGGTCATGACAATACCACCCATGGGATCCATCAACATTTTCAACATAGCCTTTGGTCCAAGGCATGTTCGAATGATATCAGCTACTGTCTAGAATTGCGAATTAAATTAAATGAATCACACCAGTAATAATTTAGGTGAAAAAGTAAAAAAATGTAATTGTAATAGATTGTATAATAGATTATATGAACCTTTAAAAACTTATTATCAAATCTTTACAAATAAATATTCAAACTTAAAAGAGCACAAGTTTAAGGAAAACAAATTTAAAATTTGAAAATAGTTATACCTTTGCAGCATCAATGTTGCTGATTTGAATTTTCTTTCCTTGTTCCCTCTTGGTGTTTTGGTCTAAAAAGGTAGTTTATTTTGAATTAATTTGACAAATACTAGGTTTTGGAATGATTTACCAACCCACATCATCAATATGAAGCAAATCCTGTTAAATTATTTAGCTGCTATAGCCCATGGACTTTACAAGTCTTGTGAATGAAATTTTCATCCTTTAAAAACTTACACTTGCCCATCCTGAGTAAGTCCTTTTGTCTAGTTTGTGATATTTCTATTTCTATTTGGTTGAGTTGCAGGAGGCTTTAGAGGCCTATTCTCACAACTATAGACGCTTACTTGTGAGCGTCCCGTCAGCACCTTGAACTGACTACCCAATTCCTCTCACATGGCATGGGTTGACCCGGGCGAAGGAACGTTCATTTGCCAAGTGAACTGCCGTGAGTGGGAATCGAACCCTGGCCGCCTGCACTGAAGCCAAGGTCGACTACCACTATACTACGGCACCTACAATGATACCTAATTAACAGTCTGCCTATCAATTTCAGCTATCTTTGTTCCATGTTTTTTTTGTTTAGCACTGCTGACCAACTCATCCTGGAATCCTGGGCATCAATAGTTTCATATTTCAAATTTATATTTTGATGTCAAAATGTTTCTCAAATAGTCCACAACTACAAATATTTTCTTCTAAATTTTTATCCTTTTGCTCATTCATAGGCCTGCAAACTTACTTTAGGCGTACAAACTTTTGCAAGGGAAACTTTCGTGATTTTTGCAAATTTTAGCCCTTTTTGTGATAAGTAAATAAGAAAATTCTGCACTGGAGATATCCAGAGTACATAAGGGGCCATTGACTTGTCGATTTTTGCATTTTCTAACGGCATTTGGCTGTTAAGGCTCTGACCCCTCCCCCCTCAACCTTAACGGCCATCAAATTCTCTAAAGTTAAAAAATTGATGAAACTCGACTTCACTTTCATCATTGTTTCGTCAGTCATCTTTAATTTTGCAAGGCTACACTCAGTTTACATATTTAAAAAATAACGGAGATAATTTCTAAACTTTTTTCCGAAAGTTGCGCGAATTAATTATCTCTTTAATCACAATCAAAAGATTAGCGGCATTTCAAAGAATAAAGACCGACCGTCTGCGAAATTCAAGGGCCGCCAGTCAGGATTAACCGCCTTAAAAGGAACAAATTTTTCGATTTCACAAATATTCTCATCTAGGATAAGGGGTACTTATCTAAGAATAATTTTTATTCTTTTATTTAGGCGGTTAGTCCTGACTGGCCGCGTGGAACGTCTAAACAAAAGGAACACGAGACATAAACATCGGGTTGTTTATTTTGGTTAAAATTATTCTAAAAATAGCGAAGTCGATAAAAGGAGGAAAAGAAATATGGAAAGTAACATTTGTATGGAATAAACGTCTCAAAAATCGATATTTTCTGGTGAAAAGAATTGATATGTGGTGAGTTGACCCCTAAAGAGATTTTCGACCTTCCCTTAACGGCACATGGTTGACCCCCTCCCCCCCTTCACGGCCAAATGCCGTTAAAAAATTCAAAAATCGCAAGTCAATAGCCCCTGACACGGTTTTTACCCCTGCTGCTAGTTCAAGAAGAATTTATCCCTCTGAGCCATTTTTTGAGTGACAATATTCACTTTTTGACCTGATTTGCAAAAGTTTATATGCTTGCAAAAAAGATTTTTTATTCAAATTTGCAAAAACAGTCTGGGAAATCCTCTCAATTGCACGCTTATCAAAGCGTGCCATAAGCGCGCAATTGCACGGTTATCAAAATGGCAGAATTTTTATACACGCTTATCGAAATTGTTCTGAAACGGGCGGTAAGCGTTAAGCAAGATTGACGGACGGTGACGGCTTTTGCGGTAAGCGTGCAATTACAGGCTTTAAAATTTCCTATATTTTTGACACGAAATTCCTTCCGAAAGCTCTGTTGAATTTCAAAAGCCTAGGGCAGTTTTACTCAAAATTTATCGTATAAGAAGATTCCGTAAAAATGGATTGCCCGTTAAACCATGCCTTCGCCCGAATTAGATAATTCTGAACCCCTTGAAATCCCTAAGCAATTTCAACCAGGGCGGGAGCTGGCTTAAATTATAACCGTGCAATTGCGCGCTTGCCCTCGGAAGATAAGCGTGCAATTGAGAGGATTTCCCAGACTGAAAAATAAACGATGCAAATTTAGCAATTTTTTGACCTCACAAAAATTTGTACGCCTAAAAGTGCAAAAAAGAGATTACTGTCTTACTTTCAATTAATACAAAAAATACTTACTGAGGACCATGACAGGTGCACGCATCATCTTGAAAGGTAGTTAAAAGTATCAAAATATTACCACAAAATAATGTTTTTTTACAACCACACCTGAGCGAAGCGAAGCGATCCCGATTCTTTCCAACTTCTCCCGCTTGTTGTAGAACATTCCAGACCCATATGGGTAGTTTTGCTGACAGCTGCATATTTTTTACATAAGTTTAATTGGCAGAACCTTATTTTAATATAAACTAAAGTCGAGCATCTCGGTCGGCAAAATAAACTGAAGCATGTTCCATCAAAAATGGTATCTTCAGCTGCGAGAAAATAAAATATAATTTTTTCGGAGCTGACGACCTGACCTCCTGTACGCAGAATTCCGTTCATCAGACGCTTCTTTTTAAAACTTCATTGTGTGTCAATAAATATGTACCCCTTCACCAACACTCTTACGAAAATGTTTCTTTGATGTAAGTAGCTAATTTCCCAAACTTTTGGTTGCCTTTTCTCAGTTTTTACAACCAAAATAATTGTTGCGTAGAGATATCAGTCCAAAAGTACAAAATATTCCTAAACCTTTCCTTCTCTTTGGATACTTTGAACTTTGGGCTCATTTAACTGCATTTAAGAGCAAACAGGTTAATAGCAAAATTGTTTTATGGGGTTGGTAAAGTTCACCTGTTGAAGATTTGAGAGTTTAGAAGCACATTTTCGACGGACTTGGTTCTTAAATGGTAGATTAGGAGGTAAAGATCTTGATGAAATTTTGTACTGTCTTCATGAAACTTTGTAAAAACCAAGATTTCATTGTCTTACGGGGCTCATTGTCATTTTCTTTCCAAACCAAAAGCAAGCCAGCACCACATTCGGAGCACCACATTCAACACCACTTTCGCAGCACCACATTCGCACTTTCGTTTTCGCTCCCAGCACCACATTCGGAAATTCCAGCACCACATTCAACTTTCAGCCCAATTTTCATACTGAAGGAGAGTATTCCTATTCTGGAAATTATGATTCCTATCAAGCCTTATCTATTGGCTTCAATTTCAAGCAAAAATTAAGTCTCTATCGCCATTTCTCATCGTAGCCTTGCGTTTTAAAGACACCTCGGTAGAGTACCAACAATCCTAATTTTGGTGTTTTGAACTAAAAATTGTACTGAAGGTGATTTTTCCTACTCTGGAAAGTATGATTCCTATCAAGCTTTATACATTACCTTCCATTTAAAGCCAAAATGAAGTCTCTATCACCATTTCCCTTCCCAGCCTCACGTTCTAAAGACACCTCGGTACAGTACCGAAAATCTCAATTTTGGTATTCTGGCCTTTAAATTGTACAGAAAAAGAATATTCCTATCCTGAAAATTATGATTCCTATCAAGCTTTATATATTGTCTTCCATTTAAAGCAAAAATGAAGTCTCTATCACCATTTCCCTTCCCAGCCTCACGTTTTAAAGTCACCTCGGTAGAGTACCGAAAATCTTAATTTTAGTGTTTTGGACTAAAAATTATGCTAAAGGAGAGCATTCCTATCCTGGATTTTATGATTCCTATCAAGCCTTATTTATTACCTTTCATTTAAAGTAAAAACGAAGTCTCTATCACTCTTTCCCTTCACAGCCTTATATTTTAAAGACACCTCGGTAGAGTGCCGAATATCTTAATTTTGGTGTTTTGGACTAAAAATCATACTGAAGGAGAATATTCCTATACCGGAAATTATGATTCCTATCAAGCATTAACTATTACCTTCCATTTCAAGCCAAAATGAAGTTTATCACCATTTCCCTTCCCAGCCTCACGTTTTAAAGACACCTCGGTAGAGTGCCGAATATCTTAGTTTTGGTATTTTGGACTAAAAATCATACGGAAGGAGAGTTTTCCTATACCGGAAATTATGATTCCTATCAAGCATTATCTATTACCTTCCATTTAAATAAAGCAAAAATTAAGTCTTTATCACCATTTTCCTTCTCAGCCTCACGTGATAAAGACACCTTGGTAGAGTACCAAAAATCGTAGTTAGGGTGTTTCGGACTGAAAGTTGTATTGAAGGAGAGTATTCCTATTCTGGAAATTATGATTCCTATCAAGCCTTATATACTAGCTTCCATTTAAAGCAAAAATGAAGTCTCTACTATCATTTCCCTTTCCAGCGTCACGTTTTAAAGGCACCTTGGCATCCCGCTTTGTTCAATGTATTGTTGGTCCCATCGTTGCCACCTCCCACCGGGTCTGTGAGATAGGGATGTACTATATGGACATGGCCAGAGCTCTTTTTAAAAAAGTAAAGCGAAAAAAATAGGTTCAAATTTCAGCCCTGATTCTGATACAAATTATGGACGACTCAGTTTGCAGCTTACTCTAAAGAAAATACCTTTGCTCTCGCAGCAGTAGAGGGGGAGGGTTAAGAAAATGGGGGTAAGAAATGCCGGTAATTTTTTCTTGAAATTCCTTAATCTCGGTCAAAAAATTCTCAAAAACAGGTTCTGGCAAAAAGTCAATTAAATCTGACAATACTGGCAATATCGAAACGAATCGCTGGAAACTTTTTTGTGTAAGCTAATTGGCCAGAGGTTGTAGAGCTATGACTAGTGAGATTTTGCTAAGTACCTGACTAGAAATAACCGATGTTGTTTGATGGCTCCAATTGATGCCCCTGTTTTGGTCCCAAAAATGGAATGACAAAAAACATAAGTGACTGTAGACTATGGTTGGCGCCGAAGAGAAAACTTTTTAATTTTGACCCTCTTTTATTTGCTTCAATACGACCATAATTTGGAATGATTTTGCCAATAACAGAGGTTCTTGGAAGTCCGTTAGGGATTAAAAATTTCCTTTTGTTTTTATAAACGTGGGGAGACCAGGGTCCTTCGCCTGCAATGACTCTGGGCCCTGAATCACGCACTATGTATAACCAGGCTTTTATCATAAGGAACAATTCGCGGAACAATTTTCGTGGCAAATGAGGGCCATACACGCTTCCAGAGAGAGGGTTAAACTAGTGTGATTCAAAGATGTTTACCTCCTATTACTATTAGAAACATAGCTGATTGCTTCGTGCACCTGCACTTCCCTTTAAATATGGGATTGATGTGAACCTCAGGTTGTAGAACTGAACTGAATAGGTGCCTATCTCAACAGCCCCAGAGGAACCTTTTCTAACAGTGGGGATAAAAATTCCTATCAAAACCAGCGGGTAGAGGCCAGTAGGGGGTCCCAGCGGGTCTGTGACACAGGGGTGTCACACAGGGTAATCGCCTCTGTTGAACGAAAGGGATTATCTACACGTGCACTTGACTCTTAGCGATTGCTGCACTTGAGAATTCGAGCAATATGCCGTGTGTTGCGTGTTTAAACAGTCCTAATAATGTTAGGAGTTCAAATCTGTTTTTCTTAGAGACTCCTTATCAATGGGAAAAAATCGGGAAGATTGGACGGCGGTTAATAATTTCGGTTCAAAAGATAAAGAGGTTAGTTTGTACAATTTGTCTCATGAAAATAAAAAAATTTGAAATAACAAAGTGAAAACATTTTCTTTATGAAGTCATTGATGAAAGCATCAATTATAGTTTATGTCATCTTTATGAGTTATCAGTGGCTGTTTTTAAGAATTACTGTACCGGTCTGTCTGAAAAGATACCGGTAGATTACTGTGAAAAGATCAATACCGGAAGACGTCTCAAATAGCAGAATAACGGTAATTTTTCTTTCGATTCGAATAGCAGAGATGAAAAAGGTCATATATAACGGAATACTGGCCTCTTGGAAGCCCACCTATGTGCACCAACCATCCAACCATGCTTATTGCTCTTATAATTGCTTTTTTAATTATTTCTTTAAAATAAACGTCAACATACTTTTTGACTTGATTTGCTAGCGAGGCTACTTATTTAGTCATATAAAAGGTCACGTGACCTAGTGAAATTAGTTTCGAATTAATTCATAAGCCATAAAATATATCATAACTAGCGTCCCAAACGTTGTCACAGACGACTCACAATCCAAAATATGCGAATAACCATAAAGGAAGGTGGCTTTGAAATTTTAACACTACCACGTAACATTAGTGTTTAGACAAAAAATACGGCAAATTCTCAAGCCATTTCTTATGAATATTATGAATATTCATTCAACTATGTATTTCAAAATCTTAAAAGCAAAACATTTTCGGTACTCTACCGAGGTGTCTTTAAAACGCGAGGCTGTGAAGGGAAATAGTGATAGACTTCATTCTGGCTTTAAATGGAAGGTAATATATTAAGCTTGATAGGAATCATATTTTCCAGTATAGGATACCCTCCTTCAGTATGATTTTTAGTCCAAAACACCAAAATTAAGATTTTTGGGACTCTACCGAGGTGTCTTTAAAACGTGAGGCTGAGAAGGAAAATAATTCTAGAGACTTTGTTCTTGCTTTAAATGGAAGGCAATATTATAAGGCTTTATAGGAATCATAATTTCCAGGAAAAGAATACTTTTCTTCTGTAATATTTAAAGGCCAGAATACCAAAATCGGGACCAAAATTGAGATTTTCGGTACTCTACCGAGGTGTCTTTAAAACGTGAGGCTGAGTAGGGAAATGGTGATAAAGACTTTATTTTGGCTTTAAATGGAAGGTAATGTATAAAGCTTGATGGGAATTATAATTTCCAGGATAGGAATACTCTCCTTCAGTACAATTTTTAGTTCAGAACACCAAAATTAAGATATTCGGTACTCTACCGAGGTGTCTTTAAAACGTGAGGCTGAGTAGGAAAATGGTGATAAAGACTTCATTTTTGCTTTAAATGGAAACTAATAGATAAAGCTTGATAGGAATAATAATTTCCAGGATAGGAATACTCTCCTTCAGTACAATTTCTAGTCCAAAACACCTAAATTAAGATTTTTGGACTCTACCGAGGTGTCTTTATAACGCGAGGCTATGAAGAGAAATGGTGATAGATAATGTGGTGCTGGAGCGAAAACGAAAGTGCGAATGTGGTGCTGCGAAAGTGGTGTTGAATGTAGTGCTCCGAATGTGGTGCTGGCTTGCTTTTGGTTTTTCTTTCCAACCTTGAGCAAAAATTGTTGTTTTGAAATTCTTGCACTGTCTATAGGATGCTTTCACAAAATCAAGAATCAAGTATCAATGGATACTCATTTTTGGCAAAAAATTCAGCCAAAAATGTACTTTTAAGTCAATTTTACAAATTCAAGGGGGCCAGGGGAGTTAGAAGCCGCCTTTAAGTGAAATTTCAGCTTCTATAAACTTTCAAACAGTACCGTGAAAAAGGGTAACAGGACCCTGCACAAGTGTTACGCGTAAGCCAAATCGCGTATTACGAACAACCTCTAAATTGCAGAGTACAGGAGAAAAAAAATCAAAATTCAAAATGGCGGCCAAGGCCACAATGATAACTATCAAAAATCTTCGTTTTTCATTCAGCTATTGCAGCTCAATAAATCAATGAAATAATTTGAAATAAAAAGTAAACAAACCTTGAACCTTTCATGAATCCAAATAAATAAAAGTATTCATTAAGTGAAGATTACATTTCAAAATAAAACGATTTCCAAACCAACCTAAAGTCAGTCACTGCCAACTAAAAACTTCTCTGCGGGGTCACTGACAAGGAGTTACGACTTCAGACTTTAGATTCCAATTCTTGTATAGGCTGCAACTACACTGCCAAATGATATGTATTACAAAGACTTCCAATTGGGTCCATAAGTTAAGAAAATGAGATTATCTTATAGCATGGGGGTTCTGTTTTTAAAAACAAACTTCAAAATAAAATTGTTAATGAGCTTGTTACTTAACATATCACTTACTTACATAATTAATTTATGATATAACACCCCTTTCTTAAATAAATGGCCTCTTTAAAGTCTTTTATGTTTGCCGCAAGAAGGAAGAAAAATTTAATTTGACCCCCGGTTTCGTTTTCTAGCCATTTCGCCCGTGTTAGTGTAGACACAACTTTAATCCGGGGAAATGAAGCGTTTTCATTGGTCTAAAATCACAGATGGTCACGTGACCAGAATTTTTATCCAGGGAAATGCCGTGGCCGCAATGTTTTGCTTTGGTGAGATTGACCATTTTGTTGTTTAGATTTGAGCGGGCGAAATTTCTGTACAAACCAAAATATGGCTTCGTTGGAATACCGGTTGAAACACTTGTGCCTGCCGACGCACCGGACTTAACGAACACCGGACACGCGAAAGTAAAAATGAGAATTTTTTTTACCACCGGACAATCTCTACACCGGACTTAAGGAAGTCGGATGTCCGGTGTCGGAGAAGGATATTTGTTTCCACCGGACAATCAAAACACCGGACATGACCAGTCCGGTGCGTCCGGTGTTTCTTTATTTTTTTATTTCATAAATGTCCGGCGTCCAAAATTCCCTGTATGCAACACCGGACTGACACCGGACTTATTGCGTCCGGTGTAACGAAAGGATACTTTTTGCCACCGGACAAATACACCGGACAGTCTGGTGCGTCGGCAGGGTCCTAGGGTAACTTGCATCAGTGGATGTTATTTTGCAAAAATGGCATAAATTCTTAGCCCATTTGTCAAAAGTTGCCTTTGGGTATGGTAAAGCGAAAAAGGAAAAATCAACTTATTGTCCATTTTCCGTCCTAATTACGGTGTTATTTAAATAAAAAGCCAATTTTTGACTATTTAATCAGTTCATTGCAACATCCCATCAATAGCAATCTACAAGAACTTTTTTATCTCAAATAAACATAACTTTATCAAAAAACACTGATTTCACCTTTCAGGGTCACATTAAGAAATACTCTTAGGTGCCAAATAAACGGCCCCCCCCCGCTTGTTAATTTTTTGATTTTTTTCCAACCCCCCCGGACGTTATTAGGACGCCCCGTTTATTAATTTTTGAAAAAATTCCCAGCTCCCAAAAGGAAAGTTTCTTGTTTTACTCTAAAAAGCCTAAATTTAGTCTATTTTGACCCTTTTTAGGGTTTTTAAAACTCCATTTTCCAACCCCCCCAGTAATTAGGCCCCCCCCGTTTATTTGATTTGAAAAATTTTTCCAACCCCCCCGTTTATTCGAACCCCCCCGTTTATTTGGCACCTAAGAGTACCCTGTGACAAGGACAACAATTTGTCCATTTTGAGGACCATTTTACCACTATCCCTTTAATTATTCATTGTTTGACCTATTTTGGAGCTATAAGGTGTTAGGCAATATAAGTGATAATTGGTAGATTACCAGGGACATCCTTTTGTCCATGTTTTTCATCTTTCAGGACAATTTATTGTCCTTTGTAGGACCTTTTTATTGGATTTTCTGATTGGAATGTGATTGACAGATGTCCTACTTTAAGCGTACCAAATTTCAGCCCAATCCGATTATCCTAGCTAGAGTTATTTAAGAAGGACAACAAATTCTCCCTTTCACTAGGACAATTTATTATCCTTTTTTGGACCGCAATTTAAAGGATGATATCTCCTTAACTAGGCCTTATCTGGTGATAGGACCTTCACATATTCAAAGACTGATCCTTTAACTTAACCATGGGAAAATTCATATAAGCTCGAATGTGTTAGCTTTTCTACTAAATTCATAAATTCAAGGCCATGTAAAAATGGTGCAAAAAGAAGAAAAAATCATGTTAAAACCCTGTGGTACCCTTTTCAAGGTTGCCACGGGCAGGGTGCCACCGTCGCTCCACCAGCAAAATCGAAATTTCAAAAATTTTCAAAACATAGTGAAGTGACCCCTCATTTGAAAGGTATTTTCATGCTGATTAAGAAAGTCAATATAATAAGGTTGAATAACACTGTCACATATAGTAATTTCCGACAGTTGTCAAAATTTTGAGGATTTTGCTAAAAACGCAATTTTTCGATTGTTTTTCTTAAGTTACTTCTTGTTAGAGTGTTTTTCACCCTTACAATATTGCTGCAATAGAATGACCTCAGCTCTAGTCAAAAAATTGAAAAAAAAGCCTTTTTTGCCCAAAAATGCACATGCGACAACTTTTTTCACCTAGTTTCATTGTTTTTATATAAAAGATTTATCATAGCCCCTATATTATAACAAAGTCAGTGATCTAGACCACTTTGAAGTTTGCCAATGGACCAAAATATCCCAAATTTTAGTCATTTTCCTAGGTATGATTAAGAAAATCTTTAAATCAAGATTAAAAATTAATGGTTGGAGATCACATAGGTTTCTCTTTTGATCCTAAGAGACCAGGCGGTCGTCTTTCAGGAACAGAAGAGTTGGAGGTCAGACAATGTTGGGACTTCTAGGAAAATTGGGCTAAAGTTGGTACTTTTTTGAGACCTAATTGGCATTTCGGGCCTCTAGGGGCCAGTAGGATCGAAATTTTTTATTGCAATCACTTCAAATGGACAGACCAGGGACTGAACTACCAGAAATTATCATTTTGAGCAGAAAAAAACTTCCCTAGGACAGGTAAGATGACTCTAAAATACCCCTAAAATCAAATTTGTAGTGTTTTTGTGACGTTATAACTCCAGCTACCATTTTGAAAATTTTGATTATTTATTGAAAATTATATAGTTTACTGGCCATAGTTTTAGAATCACCAAAAACCAGTTCCTCATTTTTATTTGAGAAAGCATGGTTCTAATCAAAAAACTTTTTAAGTGCAATGCATCTGTCTCATCTTCGTGTTCCAAAATACCTTGATTGATTCAATCTCTTTTGATTGAGACTGGTACTTTCTAAATTCTCCTGGTACAACTCTCTCCAAAACATCTGCAGAAGATTTCATGACGACTTTTCGAGATGCTGATTCCAAATTTCTTAAACCAACTAGGGCAGTACAGGCATAATTGAAGCTACCAACGTTTCTCTCCTGCCCAATGTTATGGATATACACATGTGCGTCTAGCTTTGCTAATTGGTCTGTTGTTGCTTTCGAAACTTTGAAAACATTTGTTTTCTGATCTGCATCCTTACCAAACCCAAAAATAGCACCCTTTTGGTGGTGAAACCCATCTGCAAACTTTTCCAGTGCAATACGAACGAACCTTTCGATTTCCTTTGGATACTTCGTAATTGTCTCTTCAAGTGAGTGTAGACAGAACTGCTTCTTTGGGAAGGAGCTCTGGAAGATGTCTTCAGATGCAAAACTGCACACACGCTCAAGTGAAAGAAAAAGTGATGCATCAGTTTCTGTCAAGTCCTTGTAAAGTTGGGAAAAGCTTGATAAAAGAGCTGAGTAGTTTGTTTCTTTCGTCATGAGAAGTGAATGGTATGGTACTGTCAAGTGTATACCTGAAAAGGCAATTTTTGAAAAATAGTGAATGAATTACTTTTAATGATATAACATTTTCATACAAAGTGTGTTTTCTGTAAAACAGATTTAATGTACCTAAATTTGTCAAATGAGCCATCTGGTAGAAAAAAATCAAATAACTGTTAATAAATACCGAGTAAAGCAATAGCAGCAAATATTGGTTCCAAGAGTTCCATTTGAACAAAGCTTCTATCGATGATATGGCTATGTTGTTAAGGATATCGGAGTACTTCTCAAGATAGGCAGCAATTTCATTAATCAAATAATTCAACCTTATACAGCACACAGGAAGTCTATTAAATCGTGAATCTTTCAAGGAAAGTGAAACATTTTCCTTTGGTTGAATAAATTCTCCAAAATGGGTACTGTAGTTCCAGGGCTTAGCAGAATAATCCTTGCAGATGAAATTTGAGAGACATTTGACAGCTTTTATAGATTCTCTTCTAAAGTCTACATCGACATAAAAGCAGTATGCTAACTTCTTTCCACCAAGGTGATCGTGAATCTCTTGGCACAACTCTCTGATCTTCCAGTCGAACATCATCAGTGGGTGGAGTTGCATAGAAGAGTTTTTGGAACATCTTCAATATCCAACTCTTCGCATACCAATTCTATGACACCGAAGTTGTGAGCGGTGCTGTCAGACATCACAAAGGTAACCTTCACTCTGGATATGCCTTGCTCAAATGCAAATGGAACATCATTGGAATGGTCATAGACAGGAACATATTGAAATTTTGGTCGTTTCTTTTCAGGTTCTTCAGGGTTAAAGTCTGGATCAAGTGAGTCTTCACAGTCCATCTCTTCTTTATAAGAACAAGCATCTTGTTTTTCAAAATAATCTTCAGGGTATGACTGGTTAAGTGATCTGTTCATTCTTTCCAATTTGCGGTTGTTGCTAAATTTTAGAAGATGAAAATTTGTATTTAGAATTGTGGGCGCTGGAATTATTCTGTAATAAACATTTGAATCTAATAACAATTTAGAATTTTGATTTACAATTTATAGCAATGTGCCCTCCCGGTTATTACCATAATGGCTTTATGGCAACTCCTGAACTTGGGCACAGGATGTACGATTTTGATTCTTAAACATAAGGAACATACCTGATTTCCCATTGTCTATCAGTGAAACTGGTACAAAACCCTTCTCGTGGGATTTGTTTTTGGTTATTGTAAAATGTCCAGTCATCTTGGCACATTTTGACACCCCAGGTTGTTTCACTTTTTGATAAATAGCGAGATTGCTCACGGGAATTTTTTGACCTGCATTCCGCGCGATCGAGATTAATCGCCCGCGCGTGTTTGCTCTGTGAATTCTGTCTGCTGTATATGGGTACTTTTGAGACTTTAAGGAGATTGGAGAGTGTCTTAACCCCCCAGATGGAAATTCTAATTATACAGGCACTAGCAGGGTTTACAGCCCGTTTGCAGCAGTCCCACTAAAGAGTCCTGTAAATCCCCTGAGAATCCGCGATAGGCTTCTGCATGTTGGAAATGATCTAAAATCATTTGTTTAAGAAGTTAATACCTTGACAGGGTAAATAAAATTATACAGGTCATGGTAAATAAAAATATTATATATATTTCATCATTATTCAAATTCACAAATGTCTTGAATGGCCAAGTGGATAAGACGGTGGGGTGGTGGGTTTGTGAAAGTTATTTTCGAGAGTTCGAATCCTATATTATACGGTGCATTGGAGTGTTATTTTGTCAGCACTGACCAAACTTTTTCTGGTTTGATGAGGTCTTATTGATATTTATGAAAATTCCCGTTATATTTTTAAGAAATAAAAAATTTCTAAGTGGTGTCACCTAAGTGCAGTTTGACTCAAGTTCAGTATTTCAAAGATCAGGTCGGTTATTAGTGGGTGAAAAGTCAAGTAGAGTCAAGAGTCATGACTTTCCCTTCCCATGAAAATCCAGTATTCCAAAACTTTAAACTAAAAAAAAATGGATTAAAATCGACTTTCGTCTTTTTTAATTATTATCACTTTTTTCCGAACCACAAGTGAAAAGAAAAGCAGCTAAAAAATGATTGAGAGGTCTAAAGGGTCTAAAAAATATTTGACAAGTGCGGGTTTGCTCGCGCGGGTTAAAAAATCTTGAAAGCAATCTCGTTATTTATCAGAATGTTTCTTGCTGTTTTACCCTTTCTTTTGGACCTTTAAAAATGAAATTTAACACCAATCAATTCATTTTTCGAATGAAATGTAAACTTTAAGCTGCTATAATTTATGGTCCATTGATTAAACTAAACTTATATACCTTGACAAAAGATTGCGAAGAATTGAATTGGATATCACTGTCAGCTAGGAAAGAATTTGCCCTAGCAATTAATTACACTGACAATAAAAGAAAATCTTACCAATTATGTCAAACAATTCTTTAAGCTGTTTGCTGAATTTCTCAAACTTAGACCAGTAATCATCTGATTTCTTTGAAGTGCTTCTCTTTTTCAATGATTCATAATCATTTAATAATGTTCTGATATCACGCTCCACTGTTCGATAGTTCTTTGGATAAACATTGCAAAAATCCATTGCAATACAAGATCCTTTGCCACGCTTTTTTCAAAATTCTCATTCTTTCCTATATTGACCATCTTAGTGGTGAATAGATATTCCAACACTTCCTTGCAATTTGGTAGAAGAACACCCAAAGGTAATCTTTCCAACATCTCAAACTTACACAGGTATCACAATCTTTACATTCATCTGTCCACTCTTGTGGCAATTTGTGATGCTCTTTGCAATTGAAAAACTTTTTATTCCTCTGTGTTCGTTTTTCTTTTCACTTTCTTGTTTCTATTTTTGTTCTTCGGCAAATCTTAAGTCTTCTTTGTGCTTCTTAGTAATTTTGGCGTAATTTTTCTTTGATGTCTCCGTCATTATTTCTGCTGTGTGCTTAATTTCCTCCTTTATCATACTTCTTGTCTTTTCCTCCATTTCTTGTAGTTTTCCTGCCAGAAAGATTTTGATTGAGAAGTTCTGGCGTTCAAGGGGTTAAAAAAGCTATTTAACTTATTTTTCACATATTTTGACTAGTTTTACAAGTATGTCAACTTGTTTTTTTTCAGTGTTCCAAACAATAGTTTGAGATATTTTTGGGGCGGTTCGCTTATACTTTTTACTGGGTATTTTATCCTAGATTGTTTTCTTAAATTTTCTACATGTATGTATAATAATACATTTCTTATTTTGTTCTTTTCTAAACTTCCATCAAATTCCAGCCCTTGACTCGTACAAAAGGTTTATGGCTCTTGCTTTCTCCATTGAAATATAGTTGAATAACGTCAGAGAAAGATTTTCGTTTTCTTTTCTCTTGTGCACCAGTTTGATAAAATGACCCATCAAAATTTAGTTACTTTCCTCTTTTCAATAGAATAAACTTTGTTCTTTTTTCTTGGTACTCAAGAAATTTCACTTTTGTTGTAACTTGTATCCTACACACCTGGTAAATGTCTTTTTGCTGCTTGCCACATTTCGTTCCTTCAATGTTTAGTGAATTATGATACAAAAAAGTAAGACTAGCAGAAAATTAAGATATGCTTCTTAGAAACAATTTAATGATTTTAATGAACAAATCTGGGAAAATGTACATTTACATTTGTTCAGGGGGGGGGGTCAGGGTCCAGGATACCAACCCAGGGCCCAAAAACCTGACTTTTTGAGATTTGAAAGTAGTACTAGTAGACACCACCACCCCCTAAATTGGTATCAATACCATACCAACTTGAAAACCCCAATTTTCTACAAAAGCGGGACCCACCCCCCCCTAAATTAGTATCGATACAAACATGAAAATCCTGATTTTCTAAAAAAGGGGGGAACCCCCCAAAGTGGTATCGATACGAACTTGAAAATCCCAATTTTTCTGAAAAAGGGGGACCCACCCCCCCCTAAATTGGCAATCAGTAAAAATGCAAGAAGTTATATGCATAGGATACTGCATACAAGGGATGCTAAACAAAATCTGTGGATGTTTTTATTCAAAGAACATTCCTCTTATTAATCACTTATATTCATGATATTCATGACGTAATGCTATCTACGGCAAATAAAAACTAGACAAAAGTTATATAAAATTTGCCACTACTGGCAAAAACTGGGGTCTTTCCGTAGATAACATTACGTCATAAATATCATGAATTATGTACCACACTTTAGACTCAAAAATGTATCAAATTCATAAAACTAGTTGATAAACCTGGATAAACTAGACTGGATAAAAAACTCATGGTATTGGGCACGCCTAGAGTCTTTGTAACATAGCCTATATGATGAACGTTATGAACAGAAAGATTTTATCACAACTAAAAAAGTTTCAGTTTGTTCAACTCTAGTTTTGAATGAATTTTGGTTGATTGATAGGATTGAGAGCAGCAAAAGTTAAATAAAAATTTTAAATTTCAATTATAGAATGAAGAATGCTTTTATATGGCATCAGGGTATAGTGTAAACGATTGAAATAATTTTTTATACTTACATAATACAACATTTTAAGTCAAATACCAATTACAAATTCAGCAAAAATTTAAAAAAGGGGGGACCCACCCCTTCATTTTGGTATCGATATCAACTTAAAGTTTCCCTAATTTTCAAAAAAAAGGGGGACTCAGCCCCTCATTTTGGTATCGATACCAACTTGACTTTTTTAAATTTGAAAAAAAAATTGACACCACTCCCCGGCCCTGGGTTTGGTATGTGGATCCTGACCCCCCGATTTGTTACATCTTCTTCAAAAATCTATTGTCGAAACAAGAAGAATAATAATTTGCTTTTATCTCTCAGTAGTAAGCAAAAATAAAGGATGGAAAATCTGGTGAAGGCATTACAACTTGCTGCAAGTCAAAATATTCAGGAAGTCAAAGCAGCTGAAGAACAACTCAAGCAATGGGAAACTACTGCTGGATTTTATCCAAAACTTCTGGTATGGTTTTCTTCTTTTCTTCCTTTTAGCAACCGTAGTGCAGTGGTAGAACACATCAGGCTATGATGTTCAAGGTCCTAAGTTCAATCCCTGGCCGATTCACACCAAAGACTTCGTACTTAGTACAAAAATGGTACTTTGTTCCTCTCAGCTTGATGCTTACCTTTGGGTAGACAGCTATCAAAAGAGGAACCTTAGGGTTGCATCCGATTGCGGTCGCAGTCTTACTTTTACTTTTAACCCCTTTTTAAGCCTTTTTCTCATGCTGGGCTTACTGTGTATGATTGTAAACTTTACAGCATGGTTCTGACCCCACTCCCTTTTTCTGATAAAGAAGCGGGATGAAAATTTTTCACTAAGATTGTGATAGCAAGAAGTAAATGGTGTATTAGTATTTTAGTGTATTGTTTGAGTTGTATGCAATCCTAGGACTTGGGCTAAAAAGTAGGCTAGTCTTCCAAAAAAACTTTTAAAGTCATTTTCATCAATATTTTAATCTTAAAGATTTCTTTCTATAGATACTCAGAACTTGGCAATCTTGAAAGACTGGCAGAGTCATTTGAAGTAGTTTGTTTTTATAACAATTCTCTTTTTTCTTATTTTTAGGAAATCTTTGCTATGAGACATTTGGAAGTCAACATTAGGTGGATTGCAATCATTTGTTTGAAAAATGGAATTGACAAATATTGGCGACGTGTTGTCAAAAAGTTTGTATCTTGAAATTTTAATACCTTTAAAAAATTAAGGACTGTCTGAAGTATTTTTCTCAACGAAGATGGCTCCTTTTCTGCTGTTATAGTCCTCCTGCAATTCAAATGTTTTGAAAATTTTTATGAAATATTTCAATTAATGCTGCTTTCTCAACCGATTAGAATATGTGGATTAAGTTCTCCTGTTGATCCCAAGAGACATCCATTGTCTTCCTAACGTCACAAAGAATATTTCTAATTGACTTTGCACCGATGAAGTATAAGCCCAAAGGACTAGAATCGAATCTCCTTGGTAGGATTTGAAGCCACTTAAATCCTAACAAAGTTTTAAATCCTAACAAAGTTTTAAAGCCAATATATTGTAGATTCTATGATCATGAGGTCTAGTGGTTATATTATTAATATTTACCTTACAATATTTACTTGATATTTTACTCTGGTGGTCTGATCAACACTGAAATTTTCGCAGGATTAGCAACTTAATACTACTACAACTCAACCGAACTTTTCCAATTTATAGCCACTACAACACCAACAAGCTATACTATACTTTTTTTTTCTGCAATTTTGCGAGCTCTGTCAGTATCCTTGAGTTTTGTTTTGAATTTAAAAAATACCACTCCAAAACAGAGAAATCGTCAAATCCACTCTGTAATAAAAAATACGGCGTATATTTTAAGGCTTCACTTTTTTTTGCCTGAGAAAGGTTAAAGATTCGATTCTAGCCTTTCGGGCTTCTATTTCATTGCTGCACACTCTTTCCCGTTTCGTTTCTTTTGTTGTTTTTAAAATTTAAAAAGTTTTGAATGTAGAAGTGCCACAAAGATCTCTATATTTTGATTTTGAAAATATTTTCTATGCTGCAATTTTGGTATCAACAAAAGATAGAAGTTAAGGAAGCAGTTATAGCTTTTATTTTTGTTATCTTTTGTCAACGGCAATAATCATAATCAAATAGAATTCAAAATTTAGATATGGTCTACTAATAGCTAACAACATCTTGATGGTTCACTGTAGTATTTTAGCTGTGCTTATTTTCTTATATATTTTGTTCTTGTTAAAAAAATGTAGTCTGAAGGTTTGACCTGTTGAGATTACACGTTTTTTTTATTCGAACATTTAAATTTTTTGAATCCTTAGGATGCTCTTAACTTGTTCTTAACATTTTTGCTATCGAAGCCTTATGTTCTTATAGTTTGTTCTTATAAAAAGAACGTGTATGACCATGCAATTATGGCACACCTGTTTGAATGATTTTACAACCATTTTCTTCTTCATCTTCTTTATAGTTGCTTGCCAGACGATGAGAAGAATTTTATCAAACAAAACATCATGATATTTGATGAAGTCACACCAGAGGTTACTATTTATAATTCCTTTAAGGGCAGCGTTTCGCGAAAAATAAACTTTCCTACTCAGTTTTGCACTGTTTGCTAAATTTGTGCGTGTTTTATGAGTTTTTGTTACCAAAAAAGGTTAATTTTATATGAATTCGGGAAAATTCTATCTGTGAAACATTTCGGCTAAAACTATATTTCGCGAAACTTGAATTCGCTAAATTTCACAACTTTTTGACTTCGCGAAACTTTCTGCTTGCGAAACTTTCTGCCTTCAAACAGAAAATTATCATAACAGAAACTCTGGAAAAAAGGAAATAAAAAATCCCAAGCTCTGAGTTATATTGGTAAATGAAAGTTGGAATTGGCAAAAAGTTTGCTTTTCAGAATTCTTTCCCATTTCTTAATCCAGCTCTTGGTTAAAAGTCCCAAAATACTGTTTTCGATTATATTCATGATGAGAGAGACTATTTCGAAATCAAATTCTATTTCTTACTAAAAGATCTTCTTTTTTTAATATGAAAGGCGTAGTGGTGGGGTGGTCATCGCTCTTGACTCCCGTCTGGGAGGTCCGAGTTCGATTCCCACTCTAGTACTACGGTTAACTTGGCAAGTGATCATACCTTCGCCCGGGTCAACCCATACCATGTTAGGGGAATTGGGACCACTACTCTGATACAAGAGTGTGGGTGATATGCCAGACATTGTTGTGTGTGGTGGGTGTCACTCATCCCTTTCTACGCCTTCTACGAGCTATATGCTCTCCCATGTAGTTCGAGTGTCATCACTATGCATCATGGTATCTGTGTCTCGCGTGCACAGAACCAGTGGTGTCTGGAAAGGGCTAAGCGTTCCAACTTGAAAAAGGAGGAATTCCTACTTCGTAAGGAGTAAGACCCATTCCCAAATGAGGAGGGCTCATATCATCATATCATCATTTTTAATATGACTTTCAGCTTGCGTTACAATTGTCAGTGGTTATTGGACGAATAGCGCGCAATGACATCAAAATATGGCCGCAATGTCTGGAAGTGACAATCGAGGTATGATACCACCTTCTAAATCTGAGAATATTCTGTGAAAAGAATTTGAAAGTGCACCAAAAAAAAAATTAGAAAATTTGAAGGGCTTTTTTAAAATCATTTTATTTCATCTGTTTTTGAGCACTACAAGCTGCTACAAGAAAAAATTAAAATCGTTACCTAAAAATTATCAAAGGAAATCCGTAAAAATTGCCCTTTTTAATTTTTCTGGGTGCCATTTCGGGAATTTTTTTCTTTAAGTTGCTTTTTATAAGATGCTTTAATCTTTGGTCAATGAAAATTAAGAAAAATAGGCAGAGGGCTACTGTATACAAAATTAGGTATCTTTTGGTAGCAACTAAACGTTTTTTTATAAGAACAAACTATATTTAAGATTTTCGATGGTAAAAAATACTAAGAACATGTTAAGAACATTTTGAAAAAATATTAAGAACATGTTAAGAACATTTTGAGATTTCTTAGGAAAATGGACAAAAATACATAAAAAATGGGGAAAATAAGAACATTTTTAGGCTTTATAAACTCAAAAAGTTAGGACCATATCCGAAGGCTTTAATTTTAGATAATAAAAAAAAAAACGTGTAGTTTATGTACATAGGTCTGATATATACAAAACTAGATTGTCCTCTTAGCATCAGATACTTGCTACTTGTTGGCCCAGCGCTAGCGAAGGGGCCTTTCAAGAGGAACTTTCCGTGTGTCTGTCCTGTCCTGTCTGTCCGCAGTCCGTGCCGTGTTCTGTTTTTCTGTCCTCTCTCACTCCTGTCCGTGCCGGTTGCTCTTTTGGTGCGATTCAATCGGGGGCATTCGCATAAAATTTAATCGATTTGCTCGGGTCGTCTTAGGCTGCGTGCTGTAAAGAATATCGATTCTACTGCGGCCGTGGGTTTATTTGCTCCGAACGGAATCCAAGATGGCGCCTGAGAATCACATTTTGGTTCTGTCGGTCAATGTTTTGATTTCTTTATGGACCTTGAGACTTATAAAGGAAAGTTTACTGTTTCAAATGTTTTTCAATCAGTTAAGTGTAGCTTTGACTTGCACCCACAGAAGTGGATGCTCATACTTATTGACCTAAAAGCTTTTAAAGACTATTTTGAAAGTTGCATTTTTTACACTGATTTTGCTTGAGGGTTTATTCATCAATGTTTTCTCATTATTGTTCAAAATGAAGGTTCAAAAACCAACCAGATTATTACAGGTATGTTCTCTTATGTAATGTTTACTACTCTCTTGCTATCTCCTTGATGATTAAGAGGAATTAGGCATTTTATCAAAATAATTATTAACTTAAACGTGTGCGAAATGTGTGTTCAGGCTTTTATATTCGACAAAAAAATTTATTCAAACAGCAAGAGGTTGACTAGAATAGCCTCTATTTGTATTGTTGGATATTTTGATACTTTTTCTGCATAAAATTATGGTGAAATTTTATATTTGTTGAGCTTTTTTAAAGGAGTCTCGATCATGCTCAGTTTTTTAGTTTACATCAGTACATACCAGATGACATAATTAATCAAAATTTTCAAAGGTTGCTGCACTAAAATTGTAAGTATTCGATTAAGTACCACTTAAACTTTGACAACAAGAAATGTTTGACAAATTCGACAAAAGTTCCGTTCAACAAAGTTGAAAACCAAACAAATTCTTTCAACGGTCACACTCTTTAAGAGAAAACGCAAGTTCAGAAATATGGTTTTTATGTTAGTAAGTGATGAGTGAGGACAGCGATAAATTCAAATTTCCCACAGTAAATTTTTTGTACAATATATACCGTGAAGTCGGGTAACTTGCATTAGCCTAATATGCATAGCAAAGTGAAATCAAAACAAAAATGGTAGAGTAGAGCGCGAGCGAAGCTGCGTAGTTCATTTGTTTTGAAATTTTGCTGCTTTGATTGGTCAGTCATTTGAGGGCTATGCATGTTAGCCTTCACTGATGCAAGTTACTCGATCTCACGGTAGGGGTAGGAGTTTGTAATTTCAAATTTTGGCAGCGGCTTGGTAGCACATGCCGGGCTCAGAATCACTGACAAATAACTTTGGTGGTTCGAGCCGGGCTCAAATCTACTGTTTTGAAAAAGTTGTCGCAAGGCATTTTGAGCATTCTCCATGTTGCAGCTTGTATTGCGGTTTTGTCTGATTTTGCAAGTTTCTTTTGCCTGTTTCTCCTGGTAAAATTGAACTAAAAAGCTCAAATTTTGTACATAATTTCAGCATATCATAATGATTAAAAAAATAAAAAATAAGGACATTTTAGATACATTTATCTAAGAAAATTAAGCCATTTCAGTCCAAAACGGTCAAAAGGGCTTATCGGCGCCACCCTGTCAGACACCATCTTGAAATAGCCTCATTTTGGGAAAAACACTTACTGAATTATGATCTGCATCTGAAAGTGAGTCACTGTACAAAATTTCAGCCAATAACTCCAAATTGTTCAGTTTTTATGGACATTTTTATATACAAATTTTGCAATTTTTGAGTGCTGCAGTTGAGGTTGCAGCCGCTGTGGTTGCAGGAAAATTTTTTCGAGGCTAGTTTCTTTTTAATTTTACTTTTTTATTTTACCCTTTAGTTAGAGCTTTAACACAATCATGTTTGTTAAAGATTTTTCAAAAGTTTTATTTTTACATAAATAAGTGTTCCCGTTTCATGTTAGACACATGTTTCATATCAGTTTGTTATATTGTGCTAATATAAGCAAAAAAATGTTTTTCTCTTCCTCTTTCTGACCAATCTTGCTCCACATTCGTGCCAATTCAATGTAAAATTGATGATTTTAAGCAAACTTTATCACTCTTATTTAGAAACAAAACTTTTAATGCTGGGCCTTCATGCCCTTGGGCTTCTTGTTACTTTACAGATTGAATAAAGAAGATAATAAGGAATTATAATTTTGATTTGAGAACTCATAGCTTCATCTTTTCAGAATCATCATCAAAAGAAATACCAGAAAAAATGAAAGAAACTGACACTTCTCGCATACCTTGGACCCCCCCCCCTTCTTCATGAAAGGAAGTTTTCTGTTAGAGTAGTCTGAGTCAAAAAGAAGAAAGAAGTTCATTATTTCGCTTTCTCTCTCTAAAAATATTTCACATATATTTGTCAGCTATTTCTGTCCAAAATCCTTGGGAGATAGGCATTTTTATTAAAGGTTGGGGAAATGCCAAGAAGGGGGAATCAGACTCCTTTCCGCACTATGTCTCGAAATATTGATTTCTGATATCTTATTATGAATCGAGCACTCTCCTGATTTTCATCCACTTCACACTATTTTTAGGTTATTATTCTTTCCCCTAAGGGTGTCATACAGAGCTTAGCCCACTCATCACCGAAAGCTCATTACAAAAGGAATATGGAAGTGTCGTAAAAGGAATATTTTATCCCACTCAAAAGTCTTTGATTTTATTTCACAGTGTATCTTTGTCTGTGCAACAATAAGTCAGTGTCAACGAAATTGCACTATATTAAGTAATTTCACCTTTTCTAAAAGCTTTTATATGTGACTTCTTCTCAAGACTTAATTGATTACACCCTACACACATTTGCGTGACAAAAGAACTAATCAATTCTGTGTTTTTTCCCACTCACTTTGCGAGTAGTATCGGTGGTGGCACTTCATCTCTTGCCAACATGATGACGATCTAGGCAAAAACCATATCGAAATTGTTAATACATTTTAATCTGTAGTTCCCTCTTTCCATATTAAGATTTCATTACGAAAAGTTCCATATGTTTCTTAAATATACGTCAAACATCTTCACCAAGATATTCTCTTCTTCAACCGGCTCTAAAAATATTTTTCGGTCCTTATTGTAGTGTTTCCACGTTAAAATATTTTTCTCTCTATAAGATGTTTGTATATATTGTCAACATTTTCGACTCAAAATTTCATTCAAATGTTTCAAAATTGACCCATATGAACGAATGTGCCAATTCTTTTTCCCATTTCCCGGCTCAATGATGGTATATCTCAACTGATCAACACCCAAGGATATTACAACGCCCCTCCTCCGCCTTTCCCCGCCACTACTTCTGATCGACGAATCGGACCCGTAGTATCTGCAGTCACTGTCTTTGTTATGTAAATTACACATTTTTGTTGACTGCATTTTATGGTTTTCCAACGTTGGATTTTCTGTAGAAGTCTTCCCGTTTACGTCCACGTTAGATTTCGATGTCATTTCTAAAGGGACGCTCTCAGAGATGGGCAGAGTATTGTTACGTCCCCGTTTCGACGCTAGCGGCACGTTAACGGTGCTTGACATTTGACGTAGCGTCTTCCGCATTTCTTCTAGTGACGGAATCATGAGAAACGTATTCAAATTGCGTTGCACGATCGTATGAGATGGACTTGTGACTAGTTTTGATGGTAGAGTCACTGCTCGTTGTCTGCGTTCTCTCTCCTTTTCTTTGTTCACAACCATCTTTCCTTTCTTCTTATCCCTTCTTGTATCAACAAATTTCCAAATTATTTCTTTTGGAAGTTTTTTTTTCTAAAACCAGAGATTTAGATAACTTTTACCATCCAATTTCCTTATAAATACCTTCTTTTAAACATAGGTAATTTATCTATCTTATCTCCCGTGGTAATCGTAACTAACTGGACTACAAAAAAAACTTTTTTTTTACCATCCACCGTGTAGTGTTCTAGCCGCCTAACGTGCCACTAATCAAATTCTGTTTATGGCTCGGTTTAATGTACTGAAATATTCTATTTTCTTTATTTTTACGATACTCCAATAGCTTTTATCAAAATCTAAGATAAAAAAAGCCGTTTTCCCGACTTTTGAAGTAAAATAATGAATTTATTTCGAAATTTCAACTACAATATATGACTTTTAAAGTCTAAAACTTCTTTGTTTAGTATTTCAAAAAGTTCCCCGCACACCACATTTTATCTCTAATACTGAATCTCAAGATTTTTCTTTTAGCAACAGTCTTTTAAGTAAAAGATATATCGCATCTTGCATGCATTATTTATTATCTCTTTCATGTATTTTTTTTTGCTTTGTTTATGTTTTTTTTTGTATTTTCCACCGCCATATTGCGGACGTGATAAAACATCACTGTTGTTGTATAGGAAAACTCAAACTTTTGGCTTTTCTTTTGAAGAGTGTATAAAGCTGAAATTACGTAGGCTAAAAGGGAGAAGGGGGAGTGAGAATACGTAATTTTGTCCATGTTAGTCCTATCCCGCCGGAAATCAGAAATGTAGAAGATCGGTTTTTTATTCCCAAGTTACAGTTTTTTACGTAAACGCATTCCAAACTGATGGTTTGTATTATGTATAAGGACTTGAATTATAAAAAGGGAATATTCATAAAAAAAAACGAACCGAGTACCAAATTGTTGATGAGGTTCTCTAATCAAGCCAAAAAATTACGAAAAAGGACGCAACAACTAGGTTTTTCATAACTCAAAAAATAACTCGAAAAAAATAACTCGGCCTCAATTTCGGCGGACCGGATAACTTTTCCGACGGCCAATTTTCCGCGGGTCGGATGACTATTTCGGCGGCCGGATAACTTTTCCGACGGCAATTTTCCGCCGCCTGGATAACATTTACGCTGGTCGGATGACTATTCCGCCGACCGAGGAACTATTTCAACGCCAAAATTTCCGGCGAATTAGGACCCTGACCCCCCTGATAGTTTTTCGAGGTTGGGTTCACGCATTCTAGACATTCTCCTACCCTAGTACTCGAACCCCCGGGAGGTCCAATTCGTGTTAAGAGTAAAAAAACGTCAAAAAAAGGTAACAATCTTTCTATTTTTATTTTTGACATTTTTCCCTATAAACACATTATCAAATAGAGAAAAAACGTGTAGTACTGCCACAGACTGCCATTAGGATTTCAAATCTTAAAAACCCATGTTCCAAGATTTTTTTGACATCTATGAAAGGATGAAAGTCTTGAATATTTTAACAGGGACACACAGACAGTTACAAACAACTGATATTACTATATTGGTCCGGACTTAAAATAAACTAATAAAATAAAGTAATAAATCTATAACGATCTATAAAGTGGTCCATAGATATTGATATTTTGAAATGATGCTTCAAACTTCTTACGTGAAAAAACAACATAATGTTGCGAAATTTTGATCAGTTTTGTTAAACTCGAAATTGTGTTTACCGCCTCGCCCTTTTAATACGCTTTCTAGGACTTCGAATATTCCCACATACACGTTTTTTTTTTGTATAAGAACATCCAAAATTTTTGAAGCCTTCGGATGATCTTAACTTTTTGAGTTTTAAGCCTAAAACTGTTCTTAACAAGTTCTTATTTTTTATTCTTAGTTCTTAATTTTGCTAAGAAATCGAGTGTTTTTGAGTCAACGTGTAATTTTTAAAGTTCATTTCTTGATTTCTTGCTAGAGAGTCCTATATTATATAATTTTAGGGTTTTCGTTGCGTGTAGCATCTCGAGCCTCCCCTTTTTCCTCTCCTTCCCTTGGTTTTGTGAGAATGGACTTTTCGAAGCCTGTACGTCACCAATTTCATGGATTTTAAACCAAATTAATATTTTGCTTTAAAAATTAGGGTATTTAATTAAATAAGCCGTATGTTTTTACCACGATTCCTTTAAAAATGTGTTATATTTTAATGATTCGAAGATTAAAAAACCTTTCAGTCGACCAAAATTTATTTGCAACTATTTCTGGTGAAAATTGGTATCTGACATAATTTTCAACCAACAGAGCCTGAACAAGCTGCTTGATAAATCTTCATTTGAAGACTTTTTTCGAAAATAATTCAACCAATGTTAAGGAAAGATACATAGAGCAATAACACTTCACATTTTTCACAGTATTCACTGAGAAAGGCTTTTTTCTACACTATAGAATTCATTTCTAATGGTTTCTTGGTCGGTTTAAAAACAAAACGAGTCATCAAAACGGGGATTGAGTTTCTAGGAAATAACCTCCTCCAATATCCATGTAATTTAGGATGACCTAAATTTTTATTCCTAGACTACTCTCATCTTTTTTCTCTCTCATTCAGGCGATCAAGTCTACCAACAGCATCAATCAACACAGAGGCTTACTAACATTAAAACAAATTGTCAAAGAGTTAGCCTCTAAAAGGCTAGCCTCAGATCGTCGAGTTTTCCACGAAATCTCTTCCAAGATATTCGAATTCCTTGTAGAATTATGCTACTCTTCAGTTGGCCGTTTACAGGCTGGCTCCATACAAGAAGTCGATTTGTGTTTACTCGTAACGAAAGTTTTACGGCGTCTCTTGATTTACGGTGGAAAACTTTACGATGAAAACACGCCGCAAATACGTTACGTCAAGTGGTGTGTTACGCAAGTTCCCGTGTTTGTAGAATTACGTAATAAAAATACCGAGAAACGTCCGAAACTGCATAAATATGTTTTACTACTGATGAAAATTTTGACCGAGTTTGAGGAACATCAATCGGGGTCAATGTTACCCATTCTTCATGATATGCTTCAACTTTGTTTACATTATATTCTATCCAACCGCAATGACTGCCAAGAAGACTCAATGCTGGTCATTTATTGTGGAAACTTGTTAAGATCGGCTAGCCGGACTTTTACGAAACTAATAGAACCTAACCCGTGTACAGATGTTTTATTAAACACTATTACGGTCGATAATTTGAAAAGTCTTGCGTATTACGTTGTTATGAATTATCTACCGTTGACGCAGACGGAACGTGACGAATGGGAACATGACCCAGAGGCTTACGTCAATACGGAAGCTGGGGAATCGCATAAGTTTCTTTTACGTCCGTGCATGGAAACATTCTACGTGGGCTTGTTTTACGGCTTTAAAGAACACATGGTACCCTTTGTTGTACAACTGGTCAAAGAGGTAAGATTTATGATTAAAATAAAGAAGCCTCCCTCCAGCGTTATCACGCAATTTTTTGTCTTCAATCACGATCACGCAAATCAGCAAAAAAATTCATTCCTTTGAAAAAGTCCAAATCACGTATCACGGCTCAGAAATCTTTTAAATCACGATCATCACGCGATCACGAAGAAAAAAATTCCAAATCACGTCATCACGCTGCAAAAAGTCACTATCACGTCATCACCGCTTGGGGGGGGGGGGCTCAATAAAGACCGGAATGATTTTAACTTTTCTCTATGTTTTTCTTTCTTTTTTTTCTTTGGACGACTAAGTGTAGGTAATAAAATAATTTGAAAGATTCTGAATGAAACATCTTTTTATAAAAAGCACATCGAAATCTCCCCATCCTGTTATTTAAACAAAGACATGCTATAGTCCGCTGTCCGAATTATATGTATTTTAGGCTTCCGAGAATTTTAACTTGGAATCCATCACACACGAGGATCTTCTCAAATTATGTGCTATCTACAAAGCAGTTGGTCTTTCTTCATACGAGCTCTTTGGCGAGATTGATTTTGACGCCTGGTTTACTGGCCATTTGTTAAATGTCTTCAACCTACCCAGTGATCGATACGCCATCCTACAACAACACGTCATATGGTAAACCTTCCACCGTGTATTGGGCCATTCCATTTTCTATCCGTGCAGGGGGGGTAGACGAACATTTCCATGGGGTAATCCGAAAAGAATGCCCAGAAGATGTTTTGACTTGAAAAGGTTCGTCCACCCCCTGTTCCAGACTTTATTTACGTCACTGGTGGACGCCAGTATTCCAAAACCAGGCGATACCAGGATATTAACTTGCGCCAATAGTAATAAGCATCAAAATACTGATGATACACAGGGAAAGATGTTAGCCTTCCGTAACACCTTACAGTAAAACATTAAAATTTATGATTTAAAATGGCTCAAAAGGAACAGTTTGACCTTTCTTTATAGGAGGGGGAGAAAGTGTCTACTTCGCATTTTAAAAATGCGAAGTAGACACTTTCTCTATGTGGTAGGGCTAAAGTCATGGTAGGGCTAAAGTCATTGATATTTTTATTCCCTTATTATGTGTGATATCTCAATATTTCAGTAATGCGCTTTTTTACGAAAACCTGTAAATGTGTTAGCATTTATTAATTTTTGATCCAATGATAAATGTTTAAAAAAACGCTCATAATTACTTTACTTTCTTTTCTTTAAGAACTAGAGAGTTGCTCGTTAGTACATTCAAAACAATAGATTTTTTTTCATGTTTGTTAAGTTATGTAATATCCGCCATTATTGAAGCAAGCGTTTGGATCTCACAGATATCTTATATAAAGTCCCCCTCATAATGCAATGGTGGAAGTTACAAAACTTAGCAACAACATGAAAAACCTCTAATAGAATCACTTTTTTATGATCCGATTCCTAGCCTAATTTTGCTTCTAAGTGTTATGTTGTAAAAAGCTTGATTATCATATTTTTTTTGTCGTTCACAGGATGGTCGGTGAATGGATTGACGTCAAATTATCGAAACCGAATCGGATTCATTTATACCGATTGTTATCCGTTATTTTGGAAAGCGAACACGCGGATCTGGTCCTGAAATTAACAGCTTGCAAAACATTGAGAATCGCATTAGATGATTTCGATTTTGTTTTGGAGGACTTTCTTGGCTTTGTAGAAAACGTGAATATATTGTTCATTGCATGTGAAAAATTCACTGGTGTAATAACTAGCTAGTGGGCTTTGCTAATCGACAAATGAGTTAATTTTTAATATTTTTTCTTAGCTTTGAATGAAGCAAAATGAGTGTTGTTTTTTTCAAGATCTACAATCGGCGCTGAAATATTTGGCACAAAAGGGGAATTCCCTCAAAACTTTAAAACCGCAAGTGATTTTTGAAAGCTTTAAAGTACGGTTTGAAAGTAGAGTTTTAAATCTAAGTTTTAACATTAGACTTAAGATTTAGGATCTCAGGATCCAACAGCTCAAAAATGTTCGCATAAGACAGAGAATATAAGTTACATTTTCGCCCTCTCCCAACTACTATTCGGGACCTTAGAGTAAGTTGATTATGTACTAAAACCAAGCTACTTAAAGCAATTCAAAAATGAATAAACAGGGGTCCTAATAAGAACGAAGGGGCCCGAAAACTTTTCGAAAATTAATAGCTGGGGGAGAAGTTTATTCGGGACCTTAGAGTAACAAAATACTTCATTTTTTAGGTTTTCCCTGCTCTATGCAGCCTTCTTATACGAGTGGAGGAGTGCGACACCAAAATGATGGTTTTGAACGTCATTTCACTTACAATACAGAGATCTGGGAACGAGGTTCATCGACACGCCCAAATGTTGATACAATATTTACCACAGCTTTGGGAATTGTCCGATTCTCATAATTTGCTGCGCGGTGCTGTTGTAAATCTGTTACACCATTTAGTTAAGGTAAAAAAAACACTATAACACTCGTTGTAGATCATGCTTTGCATAAGCTAAAACCAATAACAGTGCTCAATGCTTATGATATTAGAGCTTCATACTAAATCTTTACTCAAACTAGTTTTTTTTTATATATATCATTTACACATTTTCTTTACAAGCAACCAGGTTGCCAAGGCTCAAGTTCTCAAATTGGCCAATTTTTCACTTTCTCGTAGAGTTAGGACTGAAGATTCGAACCAAGAAGCCCATGTTTGTGGTTGTTTTGTGGCACCCTAGTCGCTTTACCCAACCATCGCTCCCTAAGCTTTTTATGACAAGTATAAGTAGAGAATTTAGAGAACAATATTGATATAGATAGAATTGTCTGCTATTGAAAATTTTCAAGACTTTATCCGTTTACCTGGTATGGCAGGCTTGCAAGTTTGTTTCGGGTACTTGAGTGGTCGGAATTAAAAGTGAGCTAATTCATAATGTTTTAATACGGAAGCACCCAAAAAAGATCGGGCCTTTGGCAGTAATTTAAAATTTGAACAATGAAACTAGTGGCAAACGCCTGAGTGATTTTGGATGCTTCCGTATAAAACATTACGTCATGAATATCATGAATTAAGGTTTATTCAATTTCGGTTGCTTTTTATTACAGGGATTGGCAGGCGAAAGTTCGAAGATTAATCACATCACAATTCCTGTATTAAATCATAGCACAGATGTCAATCAGGTGACACACTCAACCTTTTGTCGACCTTTATAAAAAACCCTAGACACCGTTTCTCGCACCCAGACCAAGCAAAAATCTTTGATCGGAGTATTTTGAAAGTGGTACCCTAATGGTAGCACTAATCAATGTGGGTGAAGAAAAAAAATTAGTGCTACTATTAGGGTACTATTTTCCTAAAAAATCCGATCGAGATGGTGGTTATAGCCATCAACGTCATGAGTACTTTGAATTGGGTTTTCCAATTCTGTTTACCCTGAATTGGGTTTTCCCATTCTGTTTACCCTGAATTGGGTTTTCCCATTCTCCCATTCTGTCTACCCTGAATTGGGTTTTCCCTTTCTGTTTACCCTGAATCGGGTTTTCCCTTTCTGTTTATCCTGAATCGGGTTTTCCCATTCTGTTTACCCTGAATCGGGTTTTCCCATTCTGTTGAACGGGCTAGAACGTACACCTTTTTCTTCTTTGTCCGCTGCAACCAGGGGAATATGGTGCTACAATGATGGAAAAAAGTATAGGTGGCTTTAAAAAACAATTCTTAAATTCTTCTTAAATCTCAATACAACAAACCTGAATTGGCGCTTGGTTGGTCTTGGTCTATGCAGATTTATAAAGCTCGAAGGGCTAGATGTCAGGCTTTAAGCCATCACAGGCAAAAAAAAGTGAATGGTAACGAAAAAAATATTGTTGCTATTCTTTTCGAAAACCTGCAAAAAAGTTTCTAATTGGTCGATCGCTGAAATTCTATTGTAATGTCACGTGACTTAGGTAGGATTTCCTACCTAACCACGGCACACTTTTCAGCAAAAGCTTTACATCTAGCCCTTCGGACTTTATAAGTCTATGGCCTAGAGTGGGGTAAGCTCCCCTCCGCAGTGGTTAAACACTGGTTGATAATTTCTGGTCTTTTCTCTCAGCCTGCACATATTTACCTGTTGGAAGACGGTCTCGAATTATGGCAAGCTGTCATTAGTAACGCACCGACATTGAACCCTGATTTACTTACCTTATACGGTAACTTGTTCGCACTGTTGGAAAGAGCATCAGAAACGTTGGAAAGTTGTCTTGCCATCACAAGAAGTTATATATTGATCGATTGCCAGACCTTTCCACAGGTAAGCTTGTCGTGATTGTTTTAAGTCCAAGGATATCAATATATATTATAGTAATATTGACTGAATTAAAATTAGTGTGAATACACCGCCCCTTCAAATTGAGGAATACTTTACAAACCATAATCTCATAACAGATCATCCATTCTAAATTAATACAAAACCCGAAAGCGAAAGTGAAAGCTGGGCTCTTAATGTTTATGTTTATGTTTATCCAAAATTGGGATGAAAACGATCAAAAGCGGTCCGCCAACCTTGGTAGATTCTCTTACAGAGCTATGCCATAGAGTGCATACCTACCATGCCAGGGTAGAGTAATGAGAATTTGCTCAGAGATGAACTGGTACACAACGTTGTTTCAACGTCCATATAAATTGTTAGATGGACCTTGAAAAAATGTCGTGTGCAAAATTGGAAACACTTAGATAAAATTGAAAACTTAACCAGATCAAAGTAAAATCAATTTTTGGTCCTGCTTCATAAAGTATAGATCTTTGGTACGTTTTCTCCTTATATTTTTCTTCGTCATAAAACCATCTCATTTTTTCGTTTCATAGGAATATGGTGTTAAACTGTCGCAATGTTTTCACGAGTTGGCGCAAAATATGAAAGAAACTGGAACCCTAAGTATCGTTGCTGTGTTCAAAGTGATCTCGCAAGTTCAACCGTCGGCTTTCTTTAACTCTTTCCAAGTCAGTATTTTAGACATTTTCGATGCATCTCTAAAAGACGAGAACTACCCGATACTAATGAGTCAGTATTTTACCATTCTTGCGTACCTGGTTGTCTCGCAGCCTGAAAGTCTTTTCCAAGTTGGCCGCTCGTACTGTGAATTGAATGCATCTATTGGTAGCTCATACGAGGAGCTTATGGGACGTTTGTTTGATGTTTGGTTTGAGAAAATGGATTGTATGTCACTCGAGGATAAGAAAGTGTCCGCTATTGCATTCGCTTCGTTGTTACCGTTGAAAATAAGGTATTTTGTCTTAATACTTACTCCCTTGCTAACCCTACCGTATGTCACGCCTACCCTACTACTTAAGTAGGCTAAGACAGGTAGGTTATGACATCTGGCTTCAGACAAATTTTTCTTAGCAGTATGAAAATGTATCTCGACATTGTGACGTCACAAGGCTGTTTTCCTTTCTTCCAAACGAAAATGACAAATTCTATTCTATCAACTTAAAGGGACATAACAGTACTTGCGATATTTGTAAACAAACTGTATGCAGCGGTTACAAAATCAAAACAAATGTCACATGTCAAAATAAAAAATCAAACCAAATATGGCTAATTTTGATTGTTCAATTGTTTTACAAGTTTGTTTTGGACACGTGATTTTAATTGTTCTCTTTAATGACACGTGGTTCGCGCAATGTTTACATTTTAATACTTTAATGTCCCTTTAACCTCTCGTTTTCAGTTTCATCGGAGAGCGTTTTGCGTTAATGTTGGATAGCTGTGTGAACGTGTTATACGAACTACAACGAGGTGACGGGGAAGATGAACAGCCTTCTCAAGAGTAAGTCGAGACTTCTTATTGGTCAAAAGTAATATATTTTTCAAGGTTGAAAATAATTTTCCCAGACTAAACTAAAGATCTCACTATTATTTATTCATCATTTTCGTCATCACGAGCCAAAACATATTATCATAATGTTTCGAACAGAAAATTTTAGATTGGACTTTTTTTTCTCACGATGCCTCAAATTTTGTCATACCTATTTACAAGTTCCCATGTCCCTGTCACAAGTTAATCTTCATTTTTTGTTAGTTCACTGGTAATTGATTGGGCGAATGAATCGATTGATCCAAACGAACCACAGAGTTACGAATCGATTCGCGAAAAGAAGGTATTGTACAAATTTTTCTACACAACTTGGGACTTAACAAATAGACCAATTCACTTCACCACCATAAAAAGATTCTGTTTTACTGGTTTCGAATTTCGATCCTTGTGAGTGCGTCATAATGCAATGATTTAGGGGTTTGGGGCGTAATGAGGGAGTTTGTCGACTTCCAGGCTATATTCTGAGCCTTTTGGACCATTCTTAAATTTTTTGGATCCTCGGATCCTAAAGGTCGTAAGTGTTAAGTCTAGCGTTAAAACTAAACCTATATCTATGGCTATTAGCTTTCGTGGGAATTTCACTTTTTTCTCGAATATTATGACTTTGATTGTAGATGATGTCACAAGATTGTGTGTATAACTTTCATTTGCTACCATACCTCAAAGAGAAGCTTCAACAAACCAAATCAGCTTATGGAGAACAACTCTTCAATGAAGCAATGTCGACGCTGGATTCTGCCGTTGCTAAGCAACTGATGACGCTGATTAGTTGATATACTTTAATGATTGAATGAGATTGTATCAGCTTGTCTGTCTTTGTAGGTGTAGATTATTATGTGGATTTTCAGAATGAATATAATTTCGGCTATATTGGAAAGAACTTTAAATGGATGGAGAATAATCAAGTGAGAAGTAAAGTGTCTAATGTTTGTATAACCTTTGGTATTAAGGCTAAAGAATATGTTAATATAATTGAAAATTTGAAAATTTTATGAAAACCGATGGATCAGAAGAAATTGTAGTCATTCCTTGGGTAAAAAATGCCAGTCGTGCAGAGTGGTGCCAACGCATTCCGAAAAACCTTTGGATAAGTTGAGGGAAATTCGAGCTCAAAAAACGAGAAACTTACACTCGATGACGTCACTTTGGACCTGGATAACGTAATGGAAAACTAAATTTGGAATAGATGGAGTTTTGAAGGGATTTAAGCACATACGAAGAGGAAAAGTGCTAAAAATAATACTGTAGATATAACTGAAATAGCAAATCTTTTGGGGCTTTCCGCTCTATAAGGTTCTGATAATAAAGATTATAATTTATAAATGAAAAAAGAAAGTACTGTGAGAACATCCAAAGATGGTCTACTTTTTGAAAGCTGATTGGTGGATGCTTTGACAGGTGACTTGAGAAGGTTTTCTATTTGCTCAATAAAGTCCCATTGAAACCCAACCTCGTTCCCTGCGTATTATCAGCTTTTTGATGCCAACTGGTAGCGCTAAATAGGGTATTCTCTGCCGTCCATCAGTAACGTAAATAAAGTCTGGGGTACACGGGGACGAGGTTGATTGAAACCCTGTTCTTTAAAAAGTTTTGTATTTTTATTAATTAACGGTGACATTTTTTATATTAAGTTGTCATTCTTGTTTATGATGTCCTATCTAAAAAAAATACCCTTTTATATGTCCTTATGAAGAATTTCAAGATTATTGAAAAAGCTTGAAAATCTTCAAAGGTTAACACATGAGTTGAAGCAAAAAGATTTTGACTTTAAGTTATAAAAATGCTTACTTGAACTTTTCTGAGTTTCTTTCTCTTTTTGCCTATTTGATCTGTTCGGTTTTTGCCATCATTTTTGTATACAATATAGAGTTTCAGGTCATTCCCAGATAGAAGTATTCGAAGAGATATTTTATAAATTTTATGATATTTTTTATTTCTTTCGCGTAGTTTTTTAAGTTTTTCGTAAAATAATATAGTGTCAAAATGTTTGACTTATCGAAGTTCCAGGAAAAAGAATAACCTTTCCAAACAAATTTTATTACAGTAGGTCTTCCATTCTTTTTAAATGGATAAATTTTCACGAGCAGATATTTTTGTAAGACAAATTTACACGCTTTTTTTTATAAGAATGGTGTAAATCCATTTCATCATGGATAAAATATTCTTACAGTATTCCTAGGTTAGGACCCTAATTCAGACTAGATTTAACATTTACCACATATGTCTCAAGCATAAAATGGCATTTTTATGAAATATAATTAAATGTAATCCTCGTGTAAATTAATCATTAATATCAGTCGAAAATCCAAAGGGGGGAACCTTTTAAACTATATTCAACAATTTCTAGGAGAGTCTTTTAAAAGTAATCGGGAAAAAAATCGAGGATATCTATAATTTGGGCAGAGGAGGTCAATTAACCCACTAAAAATATATTTATACTTTACTTTATTTATAGACTATAAATAAAAAGCTGAGAAAAAACAAAACACAAATGCAAGTCTTCATGAGCTGGACATTCTCTCTATGAAAGGGTAAACTTTTTCTTATTATACCAAGTCTGAGACATAGGAAAGTAATAAGAACTCAATTTGAGCTTAGCAATCTGTATGGTTGGTATTTTCAGACCAAAACATTACAAAACAAACCTAAATGGGAGATTAGCGTAATGGGATCAAGGAAAACCTTCAGCTGAAAATTTCCCCATTGTTTTTTTTTGAATGCTAGTACCTACCCCTTCACGCTCCAAACGAAATATGATTTATTGACCTTCGTTTCGAAATTAGTGTGATGGGCTCAAGGAAAACCTTCGGCTAAAAATTTCCCCAAGGTTTTCTTTTTTGAGTACTAGTATCTACACCCTTTACTCTCCAAACGAAATATGATTTATTAATCTTCGTTTCGAGGATGAGACTCGATGTCTTTTTAAAAATCTTATCAAATAAATCTCTAACAGAAAATTGAAAAAAAAAAATTCTAAAATCGGTGGGAAGACGGTTCAAGATTATAACTTGAGATAAAAACAGAAGAAGAATTTCTCGAGAGAATAGCAAGTTTTCATTCCCTAACATATATTATCATTCTGTATCATTAACTTTTTCATGACTTTTTCTCTTTCCTTTTCCTCAAGATAATTGAAGAATAAAATTCTGAAAAATTTTGCAATTGAAGTAGGTTTGCAATGTGTTTTTCTTTTCAGCAAAATATGAAAAAGATGTAGAGATGGAAAAATGTTACAAAACAAGACATTTAGTTTTTTTGAAATCCAGAAGAAAAGTTGTTCAGAAAACATCGATCATACCACGGATAGGAAAAACGTAGCCCACACTTTTTGCAGCTCAACTTATGTAAGTTTTATATGAGTTACCTAATTCTTCATACTTTACATTTTTACATTACATTCGCTAGAATCGAGTTTTCACAATCAATTCTTCCGCGGGGGGCGGGGTAATGTAGAAAACGTAACACGTCAAAATAGTACCACGTCATTGTATTTCGCTTCAGCTTGCGCATGCATGGAGACAAAAATGGCTGTAACTTTGGATAGAATTCGAATCAAGTTACGGAATATTATCAAGCAAAGAAAAACAGGAAAAATGAAAATGAAAAATGAAGAAGAAAATAATAAACTTCTTGTAGAAATGTGGTATGATTACCATTTTCGCAGGAGTGATTCTTCAATCTTAGATCACCATTATTGTGAAAAAAAAATTCAAAAATATTCATTCAATCAAAAGATATCAAACAAAAATTATTGCTGGTGATAAAGCAGTAAAAAACAACAAAAAACAGCCTTTCGTCAATCAACCAATAACAAACTTTGTTTGATATCTTTTGATTGAATACATATTTTTGAAAAAATTTTCACAGTGATGATGGTCAAATATTGAAGAATTTCACTCCTGTGAAAATGGTAATCATACCACATTTCTACAAGAAGTTGATTTTTTTCTTCTTCATTTTTCATTTTCATTTTTCTTTATTTTTCTTTTTTTTTTTGCTTGATAATATTCCACTCAAAAATATCTTTTCAACGAGCACAAAATCGCAACTCCATTCAAATTCTATCAAAAGTTACAGCCATTTTTGTCTCAGCTGCAAATTATTTTGAGACAGGCTTAATGTCGTAGTCTAGCAAGCTAGACGACTAATTCCGACATAGTAGAAATAAAGCAAAAAGTATTGGGAGGGAACAATTTTAGTTTATACAAACTAAATCCCGTAACAATAATCGTATTATCATATAACGCCTATACTACTGTATTACACGCATTATAAACGACTCCTGTCTAACTATGTCGTTGAATTTGCTTTCCAGACTATTCTCCAACGATATTTTAAGTTTTTTAGGCTAGAGAATGCTGGGTAATATGCGAACTGAATCCCTCCAACAACACCAGCAGAAGAAAAATTCGGCTTAAAAAGTGCGGAAATACTTAGATATGTTTTGCTAGTATCTTAACTCTAGTCCCCATTAGAGAGACTTAGGGAGGTGACAATCACTATATGGAGGGACTAATTTAATTTTTTGTTGTTTTACTCCATTAGAAGGCCTAAAACCGACTTTTTCGCCTTTTTTCGCCCACATAACCCATTTCCCTACGTTCCCTATCGCGCTAAAAGCTACCCTGAGTATCAGAGGCCAAGTTTTCAAAGAGAAAATATTAATTTATTCGAGCTGTGATACTCACGGTAGCAAAAAGGCTGTTTGTTTTTCAAAAGTTTCCATTTGCCATGAATTGCCATGAAGTCTTTTTGATTACCCACGTATTGTTATAAATAATGCATGCTCTTTTCAATGTTGCTACTTTTGAATGAGTTCTTTCCATGCTTAACTCTCTGCAATATTGCTTGCTCAGCAAAATGATCAAAACACGACAATCAAGGGTGATCATACCCCAAAAAGTACTCCCGCCATAGGCGTAGCGAGATACCCTGCAAAGTTTATGAGGGAGTGCAGACGTTTATGACATATTCATCATCTTTTGATAAAACAAAGACAATTATTACAGTGTCGTAAAAACCGCTCTCATCCATAAATTTTGCAGGGTATCTCGCTACGCCTATGGCGGGAGTACTTTTTGGGGTCTTCACCCTTGATTGTCGTGTTTTGATCATTTTGCTGAGCATGCAATATTGCAGAGAGTTAAGCGTGGAAAGAACGTTGCATTTTGAAAATGGCTGAAATGATTAATTTACTCTGGCATAGAAACCGAAAGATCTTGTGAAAGGAAATGCAAACAGTCTACACTTCTAGTCTCAAAATGTTTTTATGTCCACGTTGTATATTGACTGATGGAAAAGTGTGTTGTTTTTTTTACTTTTTTGACATCTTTTCTCAGTTTATTCCAACTGTGATTCAAATAAACTCGACTGTGCTGTTATATGGGGTACCCTTTTGTTTTATTGGAACACTCACAGCAGGGTGTAGAGAGAAAAACAAACTTCCCAAAAAAAATTTGCTTTTTGTCTTCCTTCTTCTTCTTCTTCTTCTTCTTCTTCTTCTTCTTCTTCTTCTTCTTCTTCTTCTTCTTCTTCTTCTTCTTCTTCTTCTTCTTCTTCTTCTTCTTCTTCTTCTTCTTCTTCTTCTTCTTCTTCTTTGTGATAAAAAAGCTAGTAGTTTATTTTAGAAAGTGAATTTAGAAAGTAATTTTAGGCAGTGACATCGTGAAAAAAACTTTCCTAGAGGGCTAAAGCTTTCCTTTCTTTCTAGAAATGATACCCCTATATTTACGAAATGGTGTGGCCCCGCTTGAATAATTTTGAATGGCGTAAATTGTTTCTGAATGAATTTCTTTTCAAGGGGGTCTATTGTAAATCGTATTACGTTACCTAAAGCCGGTCTCCACTTTCTCGCGAAAACTTTTTGTCAATCGTTTTTGCCTGAACAAAAAAAATTACATTATCAAAAAAGTTTTGAGCAAAAAAAATTAAAAGTCAGATTTTCCCGATGGAATTGCTTCATTTTTTCAACCGTTCAATGACCTTACAAAACCATTAAAAAGTTTTCGTTCATTTCGCGCGAAAGTGAGGAAGACTGAATTTGATTATTTCATGATAGAGATTCGAAATTTTGGTTTTCAGCTTAATAATAAATTGGTTTGATTGTAATTCAATTTTGTTGTTTTTTCGTTTTTTCGGCCGTTTTTCAAAAAACGTTTATAGGTTCTCTTTTTTTCTGTTCTTCAATTTTCACCTCCATTTCAAACATGGATAACATTTTTTGATAGCATAATGAGGTTCTTTATTCCTTTGTTGTTTTCTGCAAGAATTTAATCCCCTAAGGATTTATTCGTATCAACGATAGCAGTTTTTGTTTCGCTGTAGTCACTGAGCTTTATATATCCCTGGACAAAGTCTCTTAATCCCGGCGAAGCAAAATCTTAGATTGGAGTTTCTTGAAAAGTGGTACCCTAATGGTAGCACTACTCAATAGCGGTGTAAATGCTTCGAAAGCGCTAGGTCTACTTTTATTCCTCGAACAATTTTTATGATGTAGCGCCGTTTGACTTTTTTTAACACTGCGATGGTTTCTTAGCGGGTACCAATTCAAAAAAAACTCCGATCACAGATACCGGATGTAGCTTGGTTCAAGGATATATAAAGGTCAGTGACTGCAGTACACGGGTTTCGAATAGGTTTTTAACTTTGGCTTCGTGTAAATTACACGAAAAATTATTAAGTAAATAAACTCTCATTGGTTAAAAAAATGCACACATTAACTATCCGATCAGAGAGAGATATTTTAGGCGTTGCTTACACTGTAAAATTGAGATAATCACCTTGGTGATTGTTTTAAAACGAGACTGGTGTAATCTTTTGAAAATGTCTTTCGATCTATGATAAGGGAGTGTTCAGACTGAGTTTTGAAAATAGCATTTCGAGGAAGGGAAACTCAAATCAAGAGAAAATATGAAGAGATCGTTATCAATAAGTTTCTTCAATTTCCGATATCCCTTTTCAAGTTCTACAATACCATATGTCTTCGCTGTTGTTGGAAATATGAAATCTTATCTTTCCTACTTCTTTGATGTCTGTTTTTCATAATTCTTATTCTAAAAATTTCTTTAAGAATGGATGAAAATTCAATTTTTGGAAGAATAAGCTTCCAATCAATCCTTTTGAGCATAATATGGCTTTATGATAGACTTGTCTGATCTGGTCTTCGTAATGTTTCTTTTTCATTTCTTATCTGTGTTTTTCAGTCTCGATATTTATCACCGGGAGGGGGGCACTCGATTCAAAAACTACCCTACGTGCGGCCCAAGATTAGGCCTTTGAAATCAGACCCTTGCAGAGAAAATTTAGCCAAATTTGATTAAATTTGGGCGAAAAATCTAACCTTACGTACGTTCTTTTGAAATTCTTTGACCATCTTAAGACAAAATATGGTTGGATTTTTAAATTTTATACCCTTAGAGTGAACTCATTCTCATCTTTACTCATTTCGACGCTTACAATGCACTTGCATGGTAGCAGGAAGCTTCGAAAAAGGGCTGCACGTACAGTGGGTCATTTACCTTGGGTGCCCCCCCCCCTGGGTATTTTATCCGTTTTGTTTTAAAATTATAGTTAACTTCACTACCAATAAACAGGGTTGTAATACACGCTTTTATGGGAACGGTGTTTTTTATAAAATCATGGATATTCTTAACTTTTTGGGGAAAATTGTGCTAAGATATTTTTGCAGTATTCTTAGGTTAGGGTAGAAATTTAACCTAAATTAAGCATATAATACCTACCTGAAGCAAAAAGTGGCATTTTTGTGAAAGTATTGAGCCTTACTTTGAAATATTTGGTAATTTATAGTTAAGAATGCTCCAATATGGCATTCTAAGGTTTTGAAATTCCATGATGTAGTGATATTCTTAGCATTAATTTGTAACTTAATTTTTCGGCCAATTTCATACTGAATCTTCTGTCAGAGTATATTCTTATAAAGAAAAGCGTGTACTCGAATCTGAGATCTATTTGAACTTCCTCATTCTTTTTCACACTCCTATAGTTATTTTTTCTTCAACTTTTGACTGCTAATTATTTTTTGTTTTTGTTAATGAAATACACGTTTTTTTTATAAAAACATCCAAAATTTTTGAAGCCTTCGGATGTTCTTAACTTTTTGAATTTTAAACCTAAAAATATTCTTCACAACTTTCACCATTTTGTGAGTAATTTTGCATATTTTCATAAGAAATTGGGTGGTTAAGAGTCCGCAAAGCCTTAAAATGTTCTTAACTTGTTCTTAAGATTTTGGCCATGGAAGCCTTAGGTTCTTATATAGTTTGTTCTTATAAAAAAACGTGTAGTAAATTATACCTAATGAACTCCAGTTGGGCTGTGGACCCTTCTTTGATCACAGCATGAAATAAACAAACAAAATATTGATGTTTTTTATTAGAACCAGTATTAGCTTCTCAATTTTCCAGGATGAATTTCATGCTTAAATATTCCTGATTGGCTGAAACGGCAGTATTTTGCTTCATTGTTCTAAACTTATTTTGGCTAACAAATTTTTTGTCTAAATTTGACTAGGCTAATTCCATACACCTTTTCGACACTTTATTATTATTTAATTTACCACCCTAAACTCGATCCAATTTTTTTTTTACACTTTTTTCTGTTGTCTTTAGGTGCGAAATAAGACTGGGACGGTTTTAGGGTGGTAAAATGGACAAGAAAATGCCTGCGTGGCAATTGGTGGCTACGGTCGAAAAGGTGCATTGGCGAAAGAAACATATTTAAATGAACGTTCCATTGCGCATTAAGACCAATACACCTTTTCTTAAATTATGTCACAAGCAACACTTACCTTGTTTTCAAAATATTGCTATGGTAATTGGTTCCAAGAGGAGTTCATAAAAGGTTTACTCTATTTATAAAAGTAACACTTTAAGGTTTTAAAATTTAAGGGATTAAATCACCTTGGTAATAATTGTAAAACAAGGCAGTGGTTGCACTTTAAGTATTTTATGAACAGGCCTATATACGATATGATAAAAAGCTAAAATGATGATTTTTCTTATAAAAATGTTTCTTGGTCCCTTGGATCTTTTTCTTCTACTTTAATGACTTTATGAAAATAAAAATCCTTTCTATCAATAGAGCGCCTCTGGAGTCTAAATTAATTAGATATATTAAGGCGCTATACTTATCATAGAAAGCCCCCCAAAAACCCTAAAATTAATACATTTATCGCTATTCTTGTATTCTAATAAATGGTGAGAAAAATAAAAGAGGAAAAGTTAGTCCAAGAGAAAGGTTTGATGATATTTTCGTTGTAAGAAGCGTATGAGCTTCAGTAATAAGAGAATGCAGGGGTATAGAGGGTGCCTTTACAATAACATAACTACTTTTTTTCAAGTCACATGAAAAAGTTTTCAGAAGTAAAAAAATGTGACAGTATTTCAAGGTGTGGAATGCCGTTGTTAGCAGAAGAAGCGGGTTGTCGTTTTCAGAAGGCGAAAGAAGTAGAAAAGGTTGGAGCGTCTCCCCAATAGCAAAATAACTTTTTATCAAGTTACCTGAAAAGTTGTCATGTCTTGTTTAGTAGGACAGAACAGTGAATTATCAAGCATTGCATTCTTTAAATAACAAAGATCCATTAATACAACTAGATAAATGCTCCCTGGTTGTTTATTAGAGAAAATGATTGAATTTTTTTCGTACGATTTCTGGTACAATTCACAAGTGAAGACTCTTGTTTTGAGAGGATTGGTGAACCAGTATTGAGTATCAAAGTAACCCTATCTTACAGTCCAAATGGAACTTTTTCCCATAGCGGGGATAAAAATCTCTATAGAAATCCTAATGGCAATGGGGATAGAAATCCTATTGTTCTAAGCAAAAAATTCCAGTAGATTTTTACAATACAGTAACTATGTTTTTCATGAAAATCTGCTCACTCTCACAAACTTTGCGCCATTTGGAAATCAATGTAAAGAATCGAACTCCGAAACCATCCCAATTTTTTGCTTGGAACAATAGGATTTCTATCCCCATTGCCATTGGGATTTTAATAGAAATTGATATCCCCACTGTGGGAAAAGTTTCCACCTTGAATGTGAGACAGGGGTGCTACTTGATACTCAATACTGGTCAAACTGGTTCACCAGCCTTCTCATCACTAGAGTCTTCACTCTTGTCTACGCTACTGGTCTCTACGATATCAAGCACTTGGCTGCATAGTATCTAACATACTGCCACTGTAATCAATATTCTTCATTTTTCAGCTTTTAAACAGTGAATCCAAAATAATGAAACAAATGTGAATTAAATGTCATGGAGAAATATGGCCACCGCATAACATATCCTTACAACATAAGTGAACATCAACATTACGCAGGTGATGGCCACCATTTCATCGGAGACGGTCACGAACATGATTTATCTAAAGCTCTTGAAGCACGGCGTAGGTTTCTGATGGTAAGGGATTGAATTTTGCTGTTTGTATAAGTTGTTTCCATAACTAGAACACGCATGGGAGACTTAAATTTGTTCGAGTTTTGGAAATTTCGAGTTATGGAGTACGGTTTATAAGGCATTGTTAACTGAAGGGACCATAATTCGCGGCGAATTGAAGACAGTATTGTATGACTGTAGGAGATTAATTCCCAAAAAAATGATCATAATAGGACGCAGCTCTAATGTGAAGTAAGGCGCAAATAACCAACTCTCCCAAAATCGTACCCAGTCCCTTAGCTCGCTTTTTTTATCATTCTGAACGCGCTCACGATTGTATCACGTCTATCAGTAAAATTAAAAAGTGGTACAATTGTCTGAGGGTAAGAGATTGCAATTCGCCTGCATGTGAATAAAAATTTTTGGAAATGCTTTGTGCATTTAAAAAATTGGTGCAAAGGTTATTTGTTACTCTTAGGTTCCAAATAACGGGGGGGGTTCGAATAAACGAGTAGGGGGGGGGTTGGAAATTGTAATTACGAAAACCCAAAAATATAGGCTAAAATCAGGCTGTTTAGAGTAGAATAAGAGACCTTCTCTTTGAAGGCTGAAAAAATTCTTAAAAATTAATAAAATATAATAAACTTTCGGGGGGGGGGTCCTAATAACGTCCGGGGGGTTGGAAAATTTTCGAAAAATTAACAAGCAAGGGGGGGGGGGGGGGGGGGCGTTTATTTGGAACCTAAGAGTAGGTGGATGAATAAAGAGTATAAAAAATTCGTTCCATTATCAAGCAGTAACCAATAAATAACAAATCCGACGTCATTTATCGGTATTTTTGATTTTAAAGGTTCATTAGCCTAAAAGTCTAAGCTAAAGCGCTATATTGTCGTTAGACGTGTGTCTTAGCTTTGTAAATACGAGCTTAGTTAACTAGGGTATAGATACATCATCAGTTGTTTTTCACCATACTTTCACTTTCATTTTCAGATTGGTGGTATTCTTCTCTCGGTAATTTGTGGAGTAGGAATCATCTTCCTGATTATCACTCACATCCTCAGTCGAAGAAAAATCAAAAAGATGACCACAAAACCAAAGAAACACATCATTCTTAGACGCCGGCCTAATGGCGCCGGAGGTGGTGGTCAGGCGAATCGAAATCAATCTGGATTTTTAATGATGACATAACACATGACGATGGCTTGTTTGAAAATGTGATTTCGAATCTTTCAGAATCTTAGTGATTTAGTCATTTCGGTAATGCTGGCTTGGCTGGCAGATCTTTGAAAATTAATCAGAACTAATTGATAAACCAGTCGTAACATGACTCATTATTGAGTGGGCGTTTGCCACTAGTTTTATTGTGTAAATTCAAAAAAATGTAGCAAAACACCCGGTCTTTTTTGGGTGCATCAGTATAAAACATTACATCATGAATATCATACAATATTATTATTGGTAATGGTTGTAGATGTATGGTTGATATCGAAAAAGATGTAACATTGAAAATGATATTTATGACTTAAATCTCACTGTAACATTTTATGATAAATTTGTAACACAACAAAAACAAAAAATAGCTTTACAACTCGCAAATTGAGCAGTTACGCGTTTTTGCTTCCAAAGATGATGCTTAAATTTGGAAGAGCTTTGAGACTTTGGCGACCACTAAACCCGATGTGTATGATTATGTATTACATACAAAATCGATAGCTTGAAGATCAAGTGTTGGAGACTATTCCTGATTGTCTGTATGTATTCAATCAAAAGTCCATCTATAAGGGACTCTTCACAATAAAGCTTTTATGTTCCAAAAAAAGATTCTCACTACTACTTTTTCAAACATTCGGTGAGGGAAAAGATAAATAAAAAAATATTGCGTTGGAAAGAAAATTGTGAGCGGATTGATGTTAATTTTAGAATTTTCTAAAAATTTGAAGGATTACGGGAACTGAGATTGTATGCCTATTTTAGACAATCTAAATGCAGGGGTAACGTAGATTAATGGTAGGGTAACGTACATTATTGCAACTTCTTCTTTCAACTCATGCATGTAATGGTGCAATTTCACAGCCCGAAATGTAAAAAGTTATTTTCAAAATATCACCATTCATACTTAGCTTCTTATATAGGAAAAGTCAGTCTAAAAAGAAGGCCATTTAAAGGCATTTTAGAGGTTCAAAATCAAATTTTTTTCCGTCGCCGCAAACCATTGTCGCACCTCCTTAGTCATTATATTATTTGTTGCCCTCTTCACTTTCCATATCATGGTGAGGTCCCTATCAAGGCAAATTTACGCGAGATTCTTAGGATTTACCTCCGTTTCTCTATTTGGTGATTAGCGAGTTTATGTATTCGAGATAAATCGAGGGGGCGGTATAAAACAAAGTTAACATGTCTCCAAAATCACCGTCCGCTTTGCTCGACGACGGTAAAAAACACCAAAATACCGTCGTCTGTTTAGGTGAGCAAAAGGCGATATAGAGCCGTACATCAACTATCGACTTTGTTTTGGTTCGATTTCATGTCTAAAATAGTGAAAAGGCCTATATAATAAGCATATAATATAATATAATCTATTCACTGAATTTTATGCTTCAGAGCACTCGCGAATACCTGAGTTATAATCAGATTCAAGCAATCAGCCAACCTTACGGTTCAACACTTGCGAGTGAGAAGGTTATGCTCAAAAGTAGATAAGAGCTGCGACTTTGGATAGATAAGATACTAGTTACTATAAGAACCTAATATTTGTAAGAAACGCCGTAGATTCATGCCAAACTAATCGTGAATGCGTCGTGAATGTGAAAATCCACTTTTTGATTGAATGCGTAGTCTGAATAGCAGACCGAGTAGCAGACCTCTACAAAACCGCAAGTAGTATAAGCACAAATCCGTTAGTTAGTGGATGCCAGCAACCTAGTGAATGCGTGAATATGGCCTCTTTTGTATGTGAATACGTGATTTTTTACCCACCGATTATGTGCGATTTTCCTGGTTTTCAAAAATTTTGGGACTATCGCTACGGTTCTTTGGCTTGAAGAATTGAAACCGAGAATCTTTATCCCCCCAAGGACCTTTGACAAGACAGTACAGACAAGTTAGACACAAATAAAGCCTGGGATACACGGGGAAGAGGTTGGGTGTGGTCCTGCTGATTACCCATAACTCATTTCGACTGTGAATGAAATGGCGACTATGTTTCTTATAAAAAAAACTTTTTCGTTAAGTTACGTGCATGCATCACATCCGTTTGTGCCACGAATTTCTGTGGTCATGTTGACTATATAAAAAGTAGCCAGTTGAAGGAGTAGAAAAATGTTTGGTTAGTGTGACCATTTTCAAGCTTCAAACGGGTTAAATTCGAAGACACATCATCAGCCATTCACAGCGAAACATTCCAATTTTCAAGATGGCGTCGACACACGTTCTCTCATTGCTCCTCCTCGTTCTTGCAGCAGTTTTCTGCAGTGCAGACAAGAAATATACGGTTACAAAGAAAGTATATTTTGATATTCAAGTTGATGGCAAACCTGAAGGACGAATTGTTATGGGATTGTATGGTGAAACTACTCCAAAAACAGTGAAGAATTTCTATGAATTATGCACAGGCAAGGTAAAAAAAAGTTGAGATTTTTCATTCAGCAGATACAGTGTAGACCTAAAGCTCTAAAACAGCATCTAATAACATGAAAACCAGAATATGATTCTTCAATGGGAATCAAAACTATAAAGTGCACTTACAAACATCAATTTGTCAGATCTCACAAAATTAATAACTACACTGTCATCATTGACAATAAAACAAACGATTTTCTGTCAAGAGCCTTGTAAACATTCCAACAACTTCCATCGAAATGATCAATCAAAGCTCAGTTTACCATTTTAACGCGGTCCGAAGATTGAGCCGAGAACTCTCGCATAACGCCCGAGCTCCCGCGCGGCGCGCGCCGCGGGGATGAAAAACTTCAATCTGTCAATCATTTTCTCAAGCGAAGTGTACGCGAAGTGATTCTAGCTTTACGATAGTGCCGCGGATCATCAATGGATAGTATTCAATTATCATTATCCCTTTATTTTCATTCCTAGAACTTTTGCAAAAAAAAGGAAAAAATAGAAAAGTTGTATTTTTTACTGCCCTATTCACATACTGAATTTGAAAGATCTTCTATGTGGCGTTTTTTTGCAAACTTCGAAAAACTGATTTTTGTCCCGCCTTTGCGGGATTTTGGCTCAAGTGCTTGAGTGCAGCATAGGGTACAAAGTCCAAATATGCGTTTCCCATAATTTTTGTATGAAGAGTTAGGTCTATACTGAGATACACTCATTATTTTAACTGAAATATCAAATGAACTTTTCTCTTCCTAGTATGTGAGTGAAGTCGGCTTCCTTTTTTGTATAACACATAAAGTGCGTCCCAAGAAAGCATACAAATGTCAGGGATTTTTTCAAGCACTTTTCCAGACCCGATCAATCAAACTTGTCAAACCAATCGAACAATCGAACTAAATGAACTCCATCGAACGATTAAAGTTTGATTAAAAATTTGATAGAACTCTAAGATTTTTTAAAAGATTGTGAGTGTTCGATTAAGTGCGATCAATAAGTTTCGGTTCGATCAGTTCGATAAACCAATTTTGTTCGACAAGTTTGTGCTGCTCCGCCACCTTATAACTTCTTTTCAAAGCCAAATTCGGAATGAAAATCGGGAAATTACTTCCTACAACGGGTTACACACTTTTCGAAATGGCAATTGGTTGCGTGCAAGGATAAAGTTTTTGCAAGCGGGGAAGATATGAGTATTTAATATCATTGAACTAATCTAAGTTTTTACTGACCGAACTAATCGAACTGCTATTGCTTAAAAAATTGTAGGTGTTCGATTAGGTTTGATTAATTTTTTTAATCAAACTTTAATCATTCGATGGAGTTCGATTAGTTCGATTGTTCGATTGGTTCGACAAGTTCAATTGATCAGGTCTGGACTTTTTGAGCTACTACCGTTTTTGTAAAATTAGATTGTGTTTTTGATGCGTGACAAAACGTGAGCGAAGCGAGAATTTTTTTACTCCTAATTTGGCCCTGGATTGCTTTAAACAAGAACAAAAAGTGTAAACATTAACGCTGCTTGAGTATAAATAGAAAGATTTTGGCCCATTTTACGCCGGTCCGGTCCTTTCAACGTCTGCCCTTAATCACGCCACGCACGAGCCCTAAAATAACACCAATAAGGGCAGGCGTAAAAAGGGCCGATTAAGTAAATAGAAAGAGTTGTGGCAAAAGCGAAAGGAATAACAACAAATCTGTTTTTTTTAATGAAAAAGTCTACAAAAGAATTTATAAGTAATAATGAGGATTCTCTTAAAAATAACATAAATCTAGCTATTTTAAGTCTTTAGATTTTACTAATTAAGTTACAATCTTTTCAACTTACTACTGTCACCAAAAAAGACATAGTTTTATGTATTGAGGAACAATGAATTTCTAATTTTAAGATAAAAATGTAAAGAAGGAATAATTAAAACAGAATCTGCTTTTTAGGAAAAAATCTTCAAAAGAATAGAAAATGTTTTCAAATAGTAAAATAGTATAAACAAAATATAAAGATGCCGCAGGATTGATTAAGAATGGTGGGCGGTTAGGCGGCAGGCGTTCTCTAATTCTTCAATCGGCAGTTCGGTTATTTTTAATGAAAACAAAAGTTAAAAAGGGCACGCTATCAGTGAAAGTTATCGTGACATGTTTTATGACAGAAAGTATGATTGATAAACTTGGTGGAGTTATCAAAACAAATTTGTTGTCGAAGAGATTTAACAGTTTATACCAATCGAAAACTCGTCAAAAGCTATATAGAAGACATTTATTTAAAACGAGTATATTTGATTTCTCAACCTAAAACTCTATATAGAAAATTGAAATTGTAATTCTGTATAAAATGAGGCATTTTTCAGAAATGATGTCATAGAAGAGTTATGGACCTTTATAACTTTTTATATTCAAATTTTTACTTATTGAGAATGATGTGATTTTAAGTTTACATAAAAAATGCGTCAATTGTTCACTTTTTCTTTTAACGTCATCATTTAGTATAAATTATTCATGGACACATCGGGTAAGGATTTTTAAACACATTGAGCAGCATTGAGTAATTTTTCTGAGTCTCTAAACTATAAGCTTTTCAAAATGAGTACTCAATATTTGTCCCTCAATTTCCATATATTTCACTTTTTTTGATGCCTGTCTAAGGGTGGATGACAAGAATTTTTGGATAAAAAAAACCACCTAACCTCAGCGTGGCAAAGGGCAAATCCTCAAAGACTCAATATTTGGCATTTTGACCCCCCAATTAAAATTACATTTGCCAGGGATATAAAGGCTTTAGAAAAAAAACTCAAACCACCTAAAAATTCATTGATACACTTGGGGAAGGCAAAAGTTATTACTCCCAAAAAGTAAATTTTATAGCAAGATCTTTATTTCGGGTTTTCTTTCGATCTTTTCAAACAATTGCTAATAAAGTTCAACGGGTTTTCCCTCTAACAAAACATTAACCAATGTGGATGCTTTTTCAAAGAAACACCAAAGAAAAGAAAATAGACTTTGAATCTTTTTACATTTGAATGTTTATATGTTTACCTTTTTTTGCGAAAGAAGAAGGGGGAAATCTTTCTGATCTGCTGCATCTTCCTATTATTTATGCTGACGGAAAGTTCTTTGTTGTTATGATTCGAATGTTTTCTCTTTCAAAAAGTTCTGTTCTGATTCAAAAAGTAAACATCATCTCTGGGGAAATCCCTCTGATTGGAATGTTTACTTAAGAAACTCTGCTTTATAACTCGGTTTTAATTCAATTTTTAATTTTATCCATGAATTTGAGCTTTTAAATGTCTTTTTATTTTCTATTTTGCGTTATTGTCAAGATTTAGTAGTTTTTGCTGCCTTTTTATGAGATTTTACAGGTGAAATTCTACTTTTATTTTTATTTTTTTCGCCGACCTACCATCAATTGCTCTAACTTGGGACGATTGGTGTCGAAACATGGGATTGTTGATATCTGGCCTGTATTTTCACTTACTGTTGAATCACTTTGACAACAAATTTGTTTTGATACTTCCAACCAAGTTTATCAATTAAACTTTTTCAATCCCGCAATCAGAACCAAATGTTTTTATAAAGCATTTTAAAAGTATATAATTTGAAGAAGTACCTACCTCTTTGTGCCTCTTTGTGGCTTTTGCTTGAACAGCTCATCCAACTTGTTGAATTCGCTGCTTCGACATTTCCTAGAGGCTGTTGGACTCAGCTTGCCTGTCTTGCTGTATATTTCGTACATTCAGATTGGTAGTGATCATTGAGATCATTTTTGTCTGAAAATTGTCTAAGATTTTCAGAAAATCCAATGATTGTTGTGTGTTTGTATGGTTCTTTAGTACTGGGTCCCTTTTAGTCCCCTTGACATATGAGAAAAGTGCAACTTGTTAAAACATTCACCTTTTCTGATCAATGAAAAACATACGTGGATGAAACATGTTCAAACTTTACAGCCTTTTAGCCTTTTGGGGATTTATTACCATGTCTCAGTAACTTGGTACAGATTTTTGGATGCTTCAATTGGCAATCTTTGCTTGTCATGCTATATTTACATTTTCCTTTCTTGTAAAAGCTACAAACTGGAGTTTAATCAGAGACTTTGTCCTTGGTTGCAGTATTATCAGAGGATAAGGTTTTGTAAATCGCCGTTGAAATTTGGATTTTAGGTAATTAGTCCTTCCCAGGTATATTCCATCAATCTTATTTGAGGATCTGTCGATAATAATATCTGGGACGATTGGAATGTGAGGAAGTGTCCTTCTTGGAGTGAGTTGGGTTCCATTTAAGAAAGATTCAGTCGCTTCAACAGCTTCAGTGATCTGCGTAGGTGAATTCGTTATTTGAGACTAAAATCCTCTCAACAATGAAATCTTGTGAGAAAAGGGCTGGTAAACAAATATTGATGTCTGTTTAAAGAGAATCTTGGAACCTTTTATGGAATTTCTGTGTATAAATTGCAAGTTTTTCTCTAAATCACATTTCTTTGGACATTCAGTCTACTAGTCTTTCTCAAATTTGACAATTTATTCCTTAAATCTGACAAAAGGTTTTGTTTTCGAATAAAATTCAGAATTGTTACAAATTGATGAATAGATGTGTTTTTGGTGTTTTTAGTTAATTTTTCATGCTATTAACGGCACAGCATTTTTTCAATGGCACAGTATTTTTCATAGATTGGTCCAAACAACGGATTAGAATAGGTGGATTAAGAACTCATAGAAAACACTCCTCGTTAGGTTATCAAACTTTTTTACGAGTTTGCTAGCAATTAAAACTTGATAAGTTGTAAAAAAGTTGTAAAAAATCATTACTTTCAACATTTTCATTGGTCATTACGTATCACGTGGTACATTTTAAATAAGAAAATGCACTTTTTTAGCCCTTTCTATCCAATGCAGAAATTAGCCAAATAATTTGAAATTTATTTTCCTAATTCTAAATACAGTCTTCTTTCACCAGTATGCAACCCATTCGTGACCCATCGATAGTTTCTTAGTTATAGACCATACGTTAATTTTCACTTATCTGAAGATTGCCATTGACAAAAGATTAAAAATTTACATTAAAACTGGTCTAGCGTTTGTTGATGCTAAAACTTAAGTGCAGGATTTAAAATATTTGCAAAATCATCAAAATTGATCGAATCATAGGACAAATTCGTTTTCGAAACTGTATAAATTGGAAAATTGTTCTTATAAAAACAATGAAAAAACTAAACGAGGAGTGCGCAGAGTCATTTACAGATTTTTCTTGTAACAATGAGAAGACAATGGATCTCTCTTGGGAGCAACGAGAGAAGTTAATCCACCTATTCTAATCCGTTGGTCCAAACAATTTTTTATCACCAAGCATTACTTTTTCACCTTAGAATGGTTATGGATACAAAGGCAGCAAATTTCACCGTATCATTCGTGATTTCATGATGCAAGGAGGAGATTTTACAAATGGTGATGGAACTGGTAAGGCTACAAATACATTTAATACATTTTTTTGAAGATTTATAATGTAATAAGTTCCTAACTTAGAATGCAGCATTTTTCAGGGGGCTAAGAAAATACCTCCCCCGGCTAAATTTTGAAAACGTAGCTCCTACCTTTACAAAGCAAAATATTAAATAAATTTGCATGTAAAGCAACAGTTTTTATATTCTACAGTTCAATGAATTGTTCTAAATGTTTTTTTATTGCGAACAATTAATTTAAAAAGATAGAAATCAAAATTGTTTATCCTTTTTCCAGGTGGTAAAAGCATCTACGGGGAACGTTTCCCAGATGAGAACTTTGACCTCAAACACACAGCACCAGGACTTCTTTCGATGGCCAATGCCGGACCAGACACTAACGGATCACAATTTTTCCTCACGTACGTCTCAACTCCATGGTTAGATGGTCGACACACTGTCTTCGGAGCTGTCTTGGAAGGAATGGTATGTATTAAACAATTTTTAGCTCTCATGCCTTGCAGTAACGTCTTAGATCTGACGCTATTTTTACCATAATTTTTATTGGGTCATTTTCAAATGATGGTGTAAGCAAGACTTCTTTTAAGAGTTAGCCATTCTAAAACAAATCTTGAAGTGAAAAACGCTGACTATACTTTTAAAAGGGAGATAGTGAGAAAGTAAAGGAGTAGAGGGGTTGGATTATTTTGACAAGTTTTTCGTGAGTTTGTACCATGAAACTTATTATATTCTACAGATTTCAATTTTTTTAAGTTTGGGAAAAATTTCTTTTCGAGAATTGGATTTCGTCTTTATTTAATTATTTTTGAGAGTTGAATAAATTACCAAAAACCTTCTTTTTTAGGACATCGCCCGTAAAATCGAGAAACTTTCAACTGATCGACGTGATAAACCAACGAAGGACGTCGTGATCACTGACTCTGGTTCGTTAGAAGTCGCTGCACCTTTCGTTCATATCCCAAAAAACGACATTTAATCGAAAGCTGTTCAAATATTCGAATAGGGTTACTTTAAATTAATATTTACCATTACCTAACATTTTTTATACAAAACTTATCAAACCTTTGTTTGTTTTCCATGTAGCTTGTAAAATTTTTTTTACGATAACTTTTCACAATTCACAAAGATATAACGAAAAATTAAACTTAATTCTTATTATTGGACTTATCTGGAGGTCCTATAAATTAACCCATGCCCGTTCGTTCATTTGTTCGTTCGTTTGTTAGTCTGTTTCCTATCCAGCTTTTCTCGGGATTGGCACAAAGTTGCAAAATAGTAATGCCCAAATGTAACGAGGCCCGATTTTTGAAAAATTTCCGATGCCAGAAAAACCTATTTTCTCTAGTTTTCATCATTAGTTTTTTGGGAACTTTTGCACGAAGATGTAAATTAGCAATGCCGATTTTGAGAACATTTTTTTCCGACCGAAAATCACGGAGATATGCCGGAAATCACCGTTTTTGAAGATTTTCATTGGATTTTTTCGTTATATATCTTTGTTTTTTCAAATAAAAACATCAGTTGTAAAGGCCGAGGTAAACGATTCCAACATTTCATCCAACATCATCCAACATGCCATTTTCTCGCTGTTGGATGGAATGTTGGGATCGTTTACACGAATGCAAAAATCCGGTTGGAAGAAAAAAATATGTTGGAAGAAGGAAAAAACTGTTGGATGAAAGTTTGATCGCCATCAAACATTTTGTCCAACATTTACTTCTTCTTTTCGTGTTGGATCATGTTGGATTCGTTTACTCAGCTCACATCCTATGGAGCGGTATCCGTGTCAAAAACATCCAGTTTAGATAACGGTCGGAGGTTTGTAACTGATTGGGTCGGTTTTAAAGACGATCGGGTCGGTTTAAAAGGTGATCAGTTTAAAGATCGATTGGGTCAGTTTAAGACGCAATTGGGTCAGTTTAAGACGCGATTGGGTCAGTTTGAAATGTAATTAGGTCAGTTTTAAAAAGTTGGCCAGTTCAAAAGTCGACTAGGTCAATTTTAAAGTCAATTAGTCAGTTTAAGACATGATCGGGTCGGTTCAGAAGTCAATCGTAATTTACAAACCAATCGAAAAAATCGCCGGTTTACAGTGCCGGATTTTTCGGGCAATCGGATTACGATTTTTCGGATTTTTGTAAATCTGGTCTGTAGATTTGATGTACAATAGTAAAAGAGAAAGTATTCCAAGGCTGGGGATGTAAACAATGCGAAATCTGAAATCCTTGATCAGATCAGTTGACAGTTGATTGAGAAAGAAAAGTGAAATGTGACATTCTCCAGACCAGACTTGGAGGATTGAGTAATCCGATTCCCAGGGAAATCCGAAAAAACCGGCGACTTAAACCGGCACTCCCTCCAATTGATCTTAAAACTGAGTAAAATTACTAAACTCACTCAATCACTTGTTAAACCGACCCGATCACCTTTAAAACCGACCCGATCACCTTTTAAACCGACCCGATCACCTTTTAAACCAACTCGATGACCTCTTAAACCGACCCAATCACCTTTCAAACCGACCCAATCACCTTTCAAACCGACCCGATCGTCTTTTAAACCGACCCAATTGTCTTTTAAACCGACCCAATCACTATGTAACCGACCCAATCACCTTTCAAACCGACCCAATCAGCTACAAACCTCCGACCGTTATCTAAACTGGATGTTTTTTTTCGGAAAATAAACCAAGAGGGGGGGGGGGCACTGAAATTAAGCGACCTGTCGTAGAGGGGTGGCCCTTTAAAGGTACATTTTTCAGGCTTCCCAAAATGCACTGTAAGTGTGTAAAAAATGAGAACATTTTTGTTGCAAAGTTTTAGAAAATTTGACCATTTTTTGCCTTAAAATAAATAAATAAATTTCAAGAAATTGCACAATAAGAGTCGATTTTTCGCCAGAATTCTCTCTGCATTGTAAGGGTCCAATTGTTAGACTATAATCTTTGTCCGCACGAACAGCGGTAGTGGTTATGGTTACACTGGGTATAAAAATCCTCGCCATTTCTAATTTGAAAAGAATGAATTAAAAAAAGAATGAATGAACACCCATGTTGGATGAAAATGATGTTGGACATTGCGACGAAACGATTTTAAGGAGATCCAACACCTTTCCGAAATTTATCCAACATTTGTCCAACATTTCAATTTCTATGTTGGATGAAATGTTGGAATCGTTTACCTCGGCCTTAAGAATACCCACGATTAAACGGCTGTTCAATTTCAATGAAACTGATTTTGGTTGTTCCATTATCGCTTTAAACTACAGTCGATTTTCCATATCTCGAATATCCTCCAAAAACTCAACGATTTTTCCAGTCTCTTAAGCCTATTCGTCCTAGGGGGTGGGCTGTTTCTGTTCGGAGGTCAGATTACTGGTAATAATTCCTAAAATGATAGAGCTTTTGCCATGAAATTTTCTGTAAATTCTTTTATCTAGCTACAAAATAAAATAAAATTGACACCTAAAAATTTTCACACCTTGAGTATGTTGACATTTCTGACAGTATGATGTCACAAAAATTGACACTTTTCCAATACAAATTTATTTTTTATGTCAAACATATCGTTTAAACCGTAATTTATTGAATATTTTAGGATAAAATAAGCATATTTTAGACTCGGGCAACTTTTTTCTGAAGCCTTTGTTAGAATGCAATAGCTACAATCAGGGACAAAATACTTGGCACAAAAGGGAAATTCACCGGGGTGTTTTGAAACCACAATCGATTTGTAAGTGCTCTAAAGTAGGTTCGAAGGGTAGAGTTTTAACTCTGAGTTTTAACGCTAGACTTAAGACTTAGGACCTTAGGATCTGAGGATCCAAAAGTTAAAAAATGGTCCAGTAGGGCTTGAAATATAGCCTAGAAACCAATAAATCCCTCCCAGATCGAAATAATCGATGAAATCAAGTTGAGGGCCTGAAATTGACATTCTCGCTCGAACTTCAATTTTCGAAAAATGGTAAATTAGCCAAAAGTGCAAATATATTATGGCACGGATTGTATTTAAAAGAGCAAAGGAAATTTTCGGTTTTTGCTCACTTTGGGCATGACGAGTGGCGTCATCAAAAGGATTTTCTGTCAAAAGTTGCCTTATGTGACAAGGATCTTCTGTGCCAAATGTCATCCAAAAAGACCCACTAGATCTAAATCTAAGGGGTGGTACAGCCCCCCCCCCCAGTTTTGAACCGCCCCTAAAAGCCTATACTTGCTCTAACTTTAATCATCAGGTCCAAATTAGCGATCCGGCTTCCGGCTCCATCTTACCGGTAATGAAATAGATGGAGAAAACTCTAAAAAGCAGGGTATAGCCAAATTGGCTAGGTTGGTTAGGTCATAGATTTATTAAGCCCGAAGGGCTAGATGGCGCCGTGCTTTAAGCTCTTCCATCTTCCAAGCAAATAAAAAGTGAATATCGCAAAATATATTGCTGCTATTGTTTTCGAAAACCCGTGAAGCTTCTGATTGGTCAAGGGCTGAAATTCTATTGTAATGTCACGTGATTTAGGTAGGACTCGGCACATTTTTCAGCAAAAGGCCGATATCTACTGCTTCGGGCTTTAAAAATCTATGGGCTGGGTACCCCTTTTTTCCCAAAACTTTGAAGCCTAGTGCTTTAAATTGCGAAAATACAATACTACACGTTTTTTTATAAGAATATTTAAAATTTTTGAAGCCTAGAATGTTCTTAGCCTTTTGAGTTTTAAGCCTAAAAATCTTCTTAACAAGTTCTTACTTTACCATTCTGCGAGCATTTTTGTCCATTTTCTTAAAAAATTGACTATTTTAGAGTCCGCAAAGCCTTAAATAAAAATGTTCTTAATTTGTTCTTGACATTTTGGTCATCGAAGCCTTATGTTCTTGTATAGTTTGTTCTTATGAAAAAAATGTGCAGAACCTTTTAAAGGGAATAATCTAAATTTATCTGGTCGCCGGTCCTGGTCGCTGGTCGTGGTCGCCATTTCTGGTCGATGTTTAGAAACTCCCTTTGTTTTGATTTTGTATCCGCTGCATACGGTTTGTTTACAAATTTCGCAAATACTTTTATGTCCCTTTTAACAGTATAGTCATTTTTGTAAAAAGTACTAAAGTGTACTTCTGTTTACTGAGTGCGGTCGCCATCTTGTCTTCCTTCCTATCCTCTCACACTTTGAAAAATTACAGACCAGACCATTTTTAATGGTTAAAAGAACAGAATATTTTTGGATCCCCAACATTCTGAAATTTTAACCCAAGTTTTGCGTGATCTGCCAATTGGAGCCCTACAAACCATTTTTGGTTCAAATTATAGGAAGGTTCGAATTAAAGTGGTTCGATATAGGAGAGTTGACTATCTGACACAGCGTCAAGATGAAATAATCTTTTTCCAAAATCTTTATAGGGTAAATTGTCGAAAAATTCTTTTAAAAAAGATCGCCTTATAGTACTGTCGAACGTGCTAACCGCACTGGCTCAACTTCAGTATCTTTGAAATCATTTGTAGGCCCAATTGTAAACTTAATGGCTTAAGAAAAATTATAGCATTTTGGGTTTTAGCCTCGTTTAGGCGAAAAACTCGTCCCCAGGCCCCAAAAATCAAAATTTTGAAAAAATGAAAAAAATACCCCCAGGGATTTGCCTAAGGATCAAGTGTGCAAAATTTCAACCCAATCGGACCATTTTTGAAGTCTCCAGCCTGCCCCAAAGTTTTAGCCTCGTTTTGGCGAAAAACTCGTCCTCAGGCCCCAAAAATTAAAATTTTGAAAAAATGAAAAAAACACCCCCAGGGATTTGCCCAAGGATCAAGTGCGCAAAATTTCAGCCAAATCGGACCATTTTTGAAGTCTCCAGCCTGCCCCAAAGTTTTAGCCTCGTTTTGGCGAAAAACTCGTCCCCAGGCCCCAAAAATTAAAATTTTGAAAAAATGAAAAAAACACCCCCAGGGATTTGCCCAAGGATCAAGTGTGCAAAATTTAAACCCAATCGGACCATTTTTGAAGTCTCCAGCCTGCCCCAAAGTTTTAGCCTCGTTTTGGCGAAAAACTCGTCCCCAGGCCCCAAAAATTATAATTTTGAAAAAATGAAAAAAACACCCCCAGGGATTTGCCCAAGGATCAAGTGTGCAAAATTTCAGCCAAATCGGACCATTTTTGAAGTCTCCAGCCTGCCCCAAAGTTTTGGTGACAGACACACACACAGACACACACACAGACATTCTCAGATTCTAGCTCAACTGAAGTTGAGAATACGATTATTATCAGATTTTTTTAAGTAAAAGTTCTTTTAAAAAAGATCGCCTTATAGTATACGATTATTATCAGATTTTTTTAAGTAAAAGTTTTATTCCAAAAAGTTGATTGGAATTAATCTTGAAGGAAGGAAGCTAATTTTGGCAGGTCGCTAAAATCCTTAATTTTTTTTAATTGGCGACAGCTGATTTAGGAAAATTACAAAAGATTTGACAAAAAGACATGACAAAATTGGCCATTCTTTTGAATATGCTCTGAAATTTGAAAATTTCCATAATTTATTCTTGGCACACCAACTTACAAATATCGAATGGCCAAAAGACAGGGTTTGTAGACAGTAAATTCGTTGCAATTTTGAGATTTTTCATTATTATCTCGTACAAAAATCTATAAAAAATACTCGAGTATAATTTTTTTAGGTTGATATAGTGGTGAGTTTCCATTTGAAGTTCGAGCGAAGGTTGGGGCGAGTTGGTTCTGGTAGATCACCTGAAAACAAAAGGAAACCAAATTTAATGAAAAAATATATAGAAGTTTCGGAAGTAACAACTCAAGCAATCTTTGAGTTTTGTCAAAAGTGGCGAAAATCAGTTCCTAAAGAAAACACTGATAAGTTCTTTTAATATTTTCGGGACGTAAGAAGGACGGAAAACACCCACGCCCAGAAAGGGTTCAGGGTCTTTATTCCATAACAGAGCGATTTTTTTCTAGATTAATTTTACTATCCGTAATAAATTTTTATACACGAATACCTATCAACACCGGAAAGCTGTTGAAATAAGCGCTAAATTCTCGAGAAAATGATTGAATATCTGAGATTATCGTATTTTCTCGTTGACATTTGACAAAAACAGCCCTGGCAAACTCTGAACCTACCCTCCTTGTGGCCTTTTATTAAAAGTTTTTACGGTATATTTTCCAAAAAGAGGTTCAATTCTGGATCTATCAGGTCATCATGCTAAGATGAATGACGTAATCTTGACATAAACATCTCAAGAATTCTTGATACACGTAAGTTTGATTACGTAATGATTTTCACCATGTATGGTAGAAAGATTACGTCACAGGGGTCAAATCATTACGTAACCAGACTTCAACATATCAAGAATAAAAGGTTGCTAATGCTTACTCTTTTGATTGCCAGCATTTTGAGCAGCATTTTTTCGTTCGATGATTGACATAACAGTCGATGCAGGGCCATATTCGAAACTTTCACTGTTAGTCTCCTTCGTCTCGCCTGCCCAAATCTCCTTCTTGTGTTTTTCAACGAGAACAATCAAGCTATCGAGGCAATTCTGTAATTCTTTTGCTTTTTCGTCGTAGTAATGAAGCAACAGAACTTTGGAAAGCGATTCCACTTCGTCTGAAAAATAATTTGTTCAATTCTATTTATAAAGCGCCTTGTTAAACATTCAAAGGAGATTCCTAATGTACCGACTGTAGTTGATGGAGAACCACAGAAAGAAATTAGACTTGAAAATTCTTATAACTGAAGAGCGGGGAGAAGCTCTGTTTTGATTGGATTGCGAATCATCAAAATTAAGTTATTTCGCAGAAGTTAATTTTCGCGAAATTAAAAATACCAATAAAAAAGCCTGCTGTGTGATATAAAACGTTTCAGAAATTTCGAAAATTGTGTTCAGTTTTAATCAAATTTCGCAAGAAAGAAAGAAATTAGACTTGAAAATTCTTATAACTGAAGAGCGGGGAGAAGCTCTGTTTTGATTGGATTGCGAATCATCAAAATTAAGTTATTTCGCAGAAGTTGATTTTCGCGAAATTAAAAATACCAATCAAAAAGCCTGCTGTGTGATATAAAACGTTTCAGCAAGAAATTTTGAAAATTGTGTTCAGTTTTAATCAAATTTCGCAAGAAAGAAAGAAATTAGACTTAAAAATTCTTATAACTGAAGAGCGGGGAGAAGCTCTGTTTTAATTGGATTGCGAATCATCAAAATTAAGTTATTTCGCAGAAGTTAATTTTCGCGAAATTAAAAATACCAATAAAAAAGCCTGCTGTGTGATATAAAACGTTTCAGAAATTTCGAAAATTGTGTTCAGTTTTAATCAAATTTCGCAAAACCAGCTAAAACTTGATCACGTCAAACTACTCTCAAAAGCAAATATGTAGGGAAAAGGTGTTTTCAAACTTGATTTTCTAAGTTATTCTGATTATAACGTACCTTTCATGCCATCAGCTGTGTTGACGATTTCAGCTAATGCTTCTCTCAGCGCAAAATCTTCATGTGTACTCCCTTCACGTAAACTGTATTTCTTTCGTTCACCCTTCGCCTTACTCTTTCGTGAATGTCTATATAAAAAATGGGAAACTTCATTCAAAGCAATATCGTTTGTATCGGAGAGTCCGTTATTTTTTAGGAAATTATAGTGATTTTATTTTTATCTCACTGAAGAAGACTACAGCTTCGCAACCAGCAGCCGTAGAGTTAAGCTCAGCCGGGTCATATAAAAAACGTTGTACTGGGTACAAAAATGGCACTGAGGCCTCTCTGTTTTTACGTTGAAATTCTATTTTCTAGCTTAAATGTAAAAAGAATGCAAAATTTAAAATCGTAATTTTGGAAAATAAACTATTTTGTAACACAAGTTGGATGTATTATCAGAATAAATGGCAAAATGTCTCAACCCATCTGATTACCCCTTTGAATGAATCCAAATTTTTGAAAGGGCAATTTATAACTCAATCATACCCTGACGTTCTGGTTCCTTTGGAGCTCCTTGACGATGTAGAAGAAACAGCTGACTGTCCGGTAATTGAACTTGTGTCCGAATAAAGTTCATTTTGCGGGTCGTCACGTATTCCTTCTAAGATCTCTAACCGTTCCTGTTCTTTGTTCGCGATGACAATTTGCAAACGCGTTCGATGTTTGTTGAAGGTTTCTTTCAGCTCTGTGATCTTTTCCGTTAAATTCTCTTGACCTGAAAGTGACATCAAAAGCGATTCTTTTTACAATTATTAAGCCAGTACCAATAAAACTCCTGATTTTGATTCTACCCAGCTAACATGTTCGTTTCGGAAAAATCATCATTTTCTACTGTGGCAGACTGGAGTCATTTTGGTGTTCTATGACAATACGATAATTGTTACGGGATAATAACAGTTTGTATAAACCACAATTTGTCCCCTCCATAATTTTTTGCTTATTTTCTGCAATGTCTGAATCGGCCGTCTTGCATGCTAACTAATTTTGAGGGTGACAGCTAGCCATGGCCGATATTTTCAAGTAGTTCCCAACAACACAGACGAAGACATCATTGTGTATTTCTCGGCTCTCTAGCCGATCATAAAGTTTTACTATGCTGTTGTTATTGTTGAAAACTCGAAATCTGACGCTATGTTTAAGAAAATTGCAAAAAATCTCAAACCCTTTTCATCGGCCCAAATATAAATCAGGGTGTTAGAAATGCGGACGAAAAGCTTAGGATTAAATTTAACCAAAAAACCCTTTTTCTAGAAAGACGGAAATGATGAGTTTATGTCTCGAAGAATTTCTGTCTACAGACGGAAAAGTCGCAACACTGAATATCAATACTTACATTCAAGTATGGCAGGTTTGAAGTTTGTTTCAATCAAATCTTCACGCTCGGAACGTTGTATCTTAAAGTGAATGGAAATTGAAACCTCAAAATTTGTTTCGAAAAAGACTTTTTTTCTACCAAAAATGCAGGAGCTCTGCCTTACAAAATTTCAAACTTAGGTAAATCGAGCTAAATCCTATATTTAAGGCTAAATGAAAACAAAAGTAAACATTTGAAAAGAAACCAAGGCAAATAGCTAAAGGATGAGAAAAGTGAAAAAATATGAAGCATAAAAATATCAAAATACCAAATTGAGTGCTTGAAACCATAAGTTTCCTTCTAACAAGCAAACCATACTCTCTTCCATATCCTAAATGAAAAACAAAGATTATGCCGTACTACTAATAAACGCCCCTCCTAAGTAAAACGGTATTTGAAAAATCATGTTGATAAGTCTATAAAATGCAGTGTTCTAGATGCATAAAACGTCAGAGGCATCTGACCTTATCTTAAGAATAGTTTTTGTTATGATTTTGAAATTTCCATTTAAAGTCAGTCTTCTATCATCTATAAAGTGTTTTTTACAGGTACTCTATAAAGTGTTTTTTACAGGTACTTTAATTTTATTGTTTTCGATAGTAGAAATAAAAGGTTTTCGTTAAATTCGTTAACGATCACCCAGACAAGTAGAATTTTCATTTCATGCAAAAGATTAATACTAGACAATAGGTTTTCCAAGACCCTTTGATCTTTACTGATTGCAAGCGCAATTAAATAAACCTTTAAATATTGCTCTTGTATGATAGCGGCATCTAAATACTTGCGATGGTTTTTCAATCGTTCTGAAGCAAAATAAAAATTGATAGATAAATACGACAAGAAGCTAAAATCAATCACAGCGTTCTTAGTTTTTATACAAGACTAATTTTGGTATCTCAAAAAGTTCTGAAGCTATGCTCAGGGATTTTCTAGAGTAGACCTGAAATATTCTTAAAAGGGTCCGAGTTCGGTAAGTTGAAAGCCGTCGTATCGCCGTGTACAATCATTCAGCGTTTTGTCTCGGGTGCCTAAATTTAAGCTCAACCTAAGTCACTTTTACTGGACATTATAATTGATTGGTAGAAATACATACCACTGAATTTTCTACAGAGCGCGATGAATTTGTCTTGTGAATCGCCGTTCAATCTGGATTCCATTAATGCCATATTCCAATTATCAGTGTGCAGTAAGGAGTCGATGGACTCCTCGTGGTAACCACAACGACTGAATACTGAAGAAAAAAACAAGAAGAAATTGCTTTTTCCACGCTGGCCCTTTTTACGCTGGCCCTTTTTACGCTGGCCCTAGACGATGCTATCGTCCGTATAATGTATTATTATGATATAACATAGTTTGTATATTATCTAAAATGTAATATGTTTCGCGGCGGATAGAGTCTGTGTTTACGGACGATATCAACTCGGCGTTTTTCTTGATTTTACTTTGCCCTGACCGACCATGGAGAAGGGTCGGTGATTTTTGCGAAAAAATCCCGTAGATTTATTGCCGAGCTTGGGAGAGAAAACCAAAACAAAAAAACATCGAAGGAAGGAAAGGCAGAAAGGGGAAGCAGTGCAAGCACACGACATGAGTGAACTTTATCCATGGTTGTTTTCTTGGAGCACTAGGTTCTGGTTTGGTTAAGAAGAATATTCTTGAAGGCTAGAGAGCTTAAAATCTTTGCTGTTGCTTTTTTGGCAATATTAGTTAGAAGGGATTGTTTTCCTCAAGACCACCCACAAACAATTTTTTTTCAACATAAATGCCTGACACCTTGTCTATGGGTAAGGTTTATATTTACTGAATTTTGTAGTTTCTTTTATGGTAGAAGGAATCAGTGTTAGTTGAGACTGAAATATTGACTTTCACCAGTTCATACAAGAATGGGTTTGTGCTTGTCAAAAATCTTCAATTAAAGTTTCTTCTAAGAAAAAAGGCCTAAATTTTTTTAATAGATTTTAATTACTGTTTATTTAGTTATTACTGGGCTTGTGTTGATTGTGTTTAATGTTTCGCTATTTTTCATATTTTTTATAGTCAATTTTTCAGCTTGACGCTTGAGTGACAGTTATCTGGCATATTTCGACCAAAGCATTCTACAAAATTCAACCAACACCTTTCACGATATCAGACCAACATCCTCCACCGTGTCCACTTTCTGCAATATCTAAACAACACATTCCACGATACTTGATCAACACTTTCCATTATGACTGAAGGATACCCTCCACGATATCTGAATAACACTTTCCACAACATCTGAACGACACCTCTGACAGGATGATTTGAGAGCAGTACTCAAGCTGGATCTGAACAAAAAGTTTCTTTTTGACTATATTTTTAGCAAGCAGCTGGTTCATTCAAAAACAACTTTTCTAAGGCTCAGGTCTCAGGTATTGAAAGTTTGAAACAAAAATTTTTTTAGGACACATTTCTATGACATTAGAAAAAATTGTATCGAAAAGAATTTTTTTTGACTTCAAATTTTCACATTCTTCTGGAGAAATGCAAAATTATCTGCTACCCAATCAACACAGAATGCAAGATATAAAAATTTCCCCCGACTTTTTAGGGCAATTCAAGGTGAAACGCTGCAACCTTTTAATAATTTACGGTGAAATTTCAGCTAATCACCATGTAATTATTGAACGATTTTTCACCGCCAATTCATCTAAAACGTCAAGGTAATTTCCTTTTATTTTTTTCTGTGATATAGTCACATATAGTTTGCAAATTTCATCTAAAATTTTACAACTATTTATCCTGCGAAAATACAAATTTCGTTTGAATTTTGTAAAAAACTAAAAAACTAAAAATTTATCATAATTCCTGAACCAATGATCAAAATTACTTTAAATTTGAAATTTAGGGTCACTGTGATGATTGAAATGTAATTGTGAAAAAAAATTCCCCAAAAAATCTGTGGTTCAAATTTTCAATTTTAGACCTGAGGCCGAGAAGGCGTATTTGACCGAACCGGATGCTTTGCAAAAAATAGTCAAAATAAAAACCACGTTTTAAATTTCTTTACTCAAATTATCCTTTTAAAATGATCCAAGTGGCAAGCCCATAAAATCCCACGTAAAAATGTATTGATTTATTCAAAATTAAAAAAAAAAGATAACCAAAAATATGATGAAATTTCACACAAAATTGAATATAATGTCTTTATATAATGCCCATCTTGAATACAGTAGGACAAAATAGCAACTATTACTAACATATAGCAGTCAATAAGAAGATAACTAAATAAAATTCTTTTCTTAATGGCCATCTTGGCTATTTTGTCCACAATTCAAGTTGGTCAAAATTATTGGAAATGTTTATTATGTATATATATCTTTCTAAAAACAAAAAAAATTAGCACGCTACTTGTATAATTTTTCACTATTTTGAAACTACCTAAATTATTTATTTTGAAACTTTTATATTTTTAATAACTATCAAAATTATAATTAGTATATGACAACTGGCACGGGAAAAATCTAAGAAATTCACGGTGAAAAGCTGCAATCTGACAACAATTCACGTTGAAATTTCACCTTTTCATCGTGAATTATTAATTGCAGCTTTTCACCGTGAATTCACTAAAAAGTCATGCAATATGATTTATATTGAATTTTTCCTGAGTTGGACTTGAAAGGTTTTGGAGGACCATAAGGTGGGACCAATTTGATTTGTTGTTTTACGGCCCGACCAAACCTAAAATTTTAAAAATCAAAGTTAATGCTGATCATACTCTCACAGGAAAAATCTTAAAAAGTATATACCTTAATTTTTGGGTGAACTCACATAATTCACTTTAAAAAGTTGCAATTGTGAAAATGAAATCTGGTAAATTCACCCAAAATATCATGGTGATTTAAAAATAATTTGCTGTGTGTGACTAGTAGACTACTGCTTTATTCAAAATTTTAAAAAGCTTCTGAAGTTTTTCAAAATTTTATGCTCAAATTTTCAATAAAACTGCAATTCACCAATAATCTTTAATTTCACAAGTTTGATATGATTACTGATTTTTGCTTTAATAGACTGCAGATGTTTTCATGGGTATAAAATTATTTACAATACGTTTTAATAAGTATGATTCATTCTTTTTTTGCAAACCAAACTGATGTTCTTTTTTTGTTTAGCTTATTGCGGCCTGTAAAAAAAACACAAATTATATTGGTCTCGCCTGGACAGTGTATGTGATAAAGAAAAATAATGCATAACACTTAGCTACACTAGTAAAAAAGCTGTGATTGAAAAATGCCACTTAATAAAATTTTCCTAGAGCCAGAGAGCAATGAGACAAAACAAGCTCCATGCACTGGAGATAAACCTGGTGGATACAAGTTTGTATTATAAAAAGACGAGTCTTTCAAATTAAAAGAGAAAAAGCCTTTATTCTTGAAAAAATATGATACTTTCTTGAATCTGAGTTCTGCTTGTTAAGAATAAATTCAAAACAAACCATTTGCATGAAAGACCTTGTTGCAAAGAAGTTACAAACTAAAGTACTAACTAATATAGGAGGCTAATGGAGGCTAAGAGACTCAAATACTAAAGAATTGCATAAAACATTTCCACACATACAGATCAACTTTCTGGGGAAGCAATAATTACAAGGTCTCAAAAGAAGGTTGTCTACTGCTCATTCCGACATCGACTTTTAACCTGACTGAAATTCGAGCCGTTACTAGCAACCCTGCGGGGCCAAAGGTGCCGAGTATGCACCCGGCACAGTGACAAGCCGTTACTAGCAACCCTGACCCTACCTAACTGTTAGTTAATCAATTCCAAACAACAAAACCCCCGGAAAATTTAAAATGTCGGAATGAGCAATAGACAACCTTCTTTTGAGACCTTGTAATTATCCTTTCCCAACTTTCTGTCGCTCTGTTTTGGAATCATTATTCCAGCCGGGTCAATCTGTATTAGCAGCAAGAACTGCCGCGGGATTTACCAGTCAGACCCGACTGTTTGTTTACATTTGTTCGAACCGAGTCGGCCGATCACACCGCTAACCAAAATCCAAAATTTCCGGTTTTTGCCGAGTTGATATAGTCTAAGACAACAGCTACCCCCGAAAAAAATTCCCGTCTTCACGTTTGTTCCTCTTAGATGAAACTCGTCTTAGACTATAGCATAGTCTACGCTGGCCCTTATTATATCACAGCTCAATCTTTTTTCCATTTTTGCCCAAACCTAATTATTTCTGATCCCTTACGCCAGCCCTTATTACGCCAACGAAAAAGAAAAAAAAACGCCAATAAAGGCCGACGTAAAAAGGGCAGATAAGGCTGTGAGGTAAAGCAAGTAGCTCTTTACGATAGGAGATTAGATTCAAAGTCAAATCGATTCAACCCAAACCCCAAGGGTTAAATATTTTCTTAATTCCTATTCTAAAAAAAAAACAGGTCTTGAGGGTGGGGATTATAGTTGGTAATTTTTGAAAGTTTTTAGGTAAAATCCGCCCACACGGTAAAAAATATGGTTTGGTATGAAAATGTGACAATTCTTCAGCACTTACTAATAGCAGCCTCTTCGTAATACTTCTTCCTATGAAGATATTGACCGTACAGAAAACTCAATTTCTAAATGAAAGGAAAGAAAAAGTAAAAAAAAATCTCATTAATGATTATCCATTTAGATGACTTAACCTAAATTTCAATAGATTGCTGGCCTGCGGTCATTTCGGGAGAAAGGGTAATTTCACGGTCGAAATAGATCTTTGTTAATCAGGACTGATTACACTTCAATAACGCAAAAGCATCCAAAATTTCAGAAAAACAGTAAGAAATTTTTTATACAAGCGCGTTTGTTCTGATTACCGATGATTCCTTTCGACTGTGGCACATGTCCTCAAAATTGTAAACTTAACAAAGTAAGGCCGAGACTTCATTGTCAAAATTTCAATTGGAACTTTAACGCTAATATTTTTTTTCGACGCTCTATATCTTGACCGTGGAGCCTACTTGATCGCCAATATTATAATAATATATTTTTTTTCAAAGTTAAGATATTTCAACCGTTGAGTTTAAAGCCCAGAAGGGGCTAGAGAGGCATCTTCAATCTTTCCCAAGCTAGAAAATGGGAAGACTTTTACCGCAGATTGAATCTAGTCCTTTCCTTACTTATGCGACATATTTTTCAAAACCTGCCGATAAATTTTACTTACAATCTAGCGTTTATAGCGAGTTTATGTATTTGCACTTTTGAGGAGGGTAGAGTGAGTAAATTGGAATAACCCGCAATTTTGACCCGCAAAATCGAGGACGGTAAACGTGCTGATTTACCGTCGCCCTCAGTCGGTCATGAAGAACACACATACATACTCAGTTTATGTGAAAACCGTGACGGTCACACGTTTTAGATGGGAAACGAGGGGCTTTTTTTCCTACCCAAGAGTTTCAAATATAGCTCCTTCGGGTCTTAAAATCAATGATTTTACCTTAAATTCTTCTGTAGTGTGTTTATAAAGTTTGATGGCTTCTTTGTAAAGGTCGTGTTGTGTGACAAAGTCCAACAATTCTTCAAAACCTTCGGCACCTAATACCGGTACAAAAGAAGAAGTTCCAAATACTTATCTTAGCGATATCAGGGTTATAACCAAAGCAGCGTGTATAAGGAACATAATGATTTGATCTAACAATATTCTAAGGCTTGTCGACATAAAATGCTTAATGCAAGACCCTTCTTAAACCTAACGGTGGCCAAAGTATTTTTTTTTGGCTGGTACAGAAAATGACAAAACAACATATCAGGCTCGGATACAGAGGGAGGCTATAACCAATGGAGGAGAGTGCACTTTATTATCGTATTACCTTATATGGAAACTAATTACTCTCCATGAATAAGATAGCCTACCTCCTGTATCCGACCCTGCATATTCTTAAAATTTGGGTGATTTATGAAGAATTTTGAGACAGAAAAGCCTTTTTTATACTTCTCTGTGGCGGGAAACCCATATCACTAAGAAGAACTATTAACACTGATTTATAAGAACACGACTCAGCTAGTTTTTAAATTATTCGTGTTGGCGATAAATCGCAGTGAAAAAGTCTTTGCGAGGAAGCATATTTTAAACTAAAAAAGACAACAAGGTAGCCTCTGGAATTGTGAAGTCTTCTAAGATATCAGGACCAGTGTACACTTACATTTAACAAGATGTTGAATAGCTTGTGTATTTTTCTTTAAATATTTGTCAATGGAAAATTTCCGGTAGTTCTCTTCCATATTCTTGAAATTGTTGAGGAAGGGAAGATACTCTTTAGGGTCCTGAAATTCAAAATAATGACAAAGGAAGAATCTTAAACACACATATTCTTCGAGTATATCGAACCAGTGATATCGTAGACCGTATAAAAAAATCCTGGTCTGGAAGCCTATTGATTAAGCCTATTTTTCCGTTGTTAATAAAGATTATAACAAGCTAGATGCTGAATGGACCTACCTGATGATGAAAGTTAGATAGCAATACGAGGAGAAAAAAATCAGTCAGAAAATATAGCGTTTAGCGAAAATGGATAACGCAATAAATTCATCATTGATTGTTGATGGGGGGAGAGGGAAGGGTTGTTGGGAAAAAATTAATATAAAGTTCTGGTCGCAAAAATCAGTTTTATTGACAATTGAATCATGCTTGATGGTGAGCATTGTTATGAATAATGTTTTTGTGTGAAAAACATAGAAATACAAGGAAAAATCTAATGAAAATCTACAAAAACGGCGATTTCCGGCATTTTCAACCGGAAAAAAAATTTTCTCAAAAATCAAACTCGGCCATGTTTTGAGAATTGCGAATACACATCTTTCTGCAAAAAATCAGAAAAAACTAAAGATGAAAATTCGAGAAAATGTAAAAAAACCCGGTTTTTCCGGCATATTTCTAGCATTTTCGCCCGGAAAAAAATGTTTTTCGAAAATCGGGCTCCGTCACTTTTTAGGTATTGTTATTTTACATCAGTGTGCACAGTTTAATAAAAAAATATAAGTACAGCTCGAGAAATTCAAGAAATACCGTTTTCCGGCGAAAATCGGCTGTTCCGGCGATTTTCAGAAAGTTCCGGCTTCAAAAATCAATTTTATTGAAAATTGAAACATGCTTGATGGTGGGCATTGCTACTAATAATGTTTTTGAATGAAAAAACAGCCAATTATAAGGAAAAAGTCCAATGAAAATCCAGAAAAACGGTGCTTTCCGGCATATTTCCGGCATTTTCGGCCGGAAAAAATTTTTTCTCAAAAATCAGACTATGCCATGTTTTGGGCAATATTAATACGCATCTTTGAGCAAAAAATCAGAAAAAACTAATGATAAAATCTCGAGAAAATGCCAAAAAAACGGTTTTTCCGGCATATTTCCGTTATTTTCGGCCGGAAATGAATTTTTTTCGAAAATCGGGATCCGTCACATTTTGGGCATCACCATTTTGCATCATTGTGCCAAAAATCAGGAAAAACTAATGAGCCAATCTCGAGAAAAGTGGGTAACGAACTAACGGACGAACGGAGGTTAATTTATAGGACCTCCACCGGGGTAGGTCCAAAAATCGATTTGCTCAGTTTTTGATCACGTTGCCAAATACTCCTATTGGGATTGGTTTAAGATTTAATCACGTGATCAAAAAGTGAGTAAAACAAAATAATTTCTCAACACAAGTTCAAGTTCGTAACAATAGAAAGAAATAAAAGGCTTCCGGACCAAGGTTTCTTATAGAGACTAAGGTGATATTTATATAGGATTGAACGGTTATCTTGGCTTGGATCAAGAGATTTACGTTTGCTTTAGCGTATTTTAGAAACATAAAATGCCTCTTAAATCCGCAATTTTGCAATTTTTATTTATCCATCATAGTAGAATTTAAGTTTAAGGTAATTGTAACAGACCGTAAAAGCGGAAAGACCGGACACTCAAGGAGGTTTTTGGTAGCCCTGTCATCCTTTAACAGACTCGTTTTATATATACTATCTGCAATTGTGTAGCGATCTGCGATTCTGATTCGATTTCAACGGCGACCGTCAGGAATTAAGACTGACCTTTTGTGATTTTTCAGCTACCATGATCACGACATCAAAATCGTACAAACCAAGAGCGATGTCAAAAAGCTGGTTCACATCCACCAGATAGATAATATAAGAAAGTGCTTTTTCATATGTCACCGATTTGTTCAACGAAGGGTTGTCTGAATCAGAGATTGGAAAATGAAAGTTTTTATGGAAGATAGAGGGGAGGCAACAAAGCCTATAAAATTTCTTCTCCGTTTTAGTTCCAATTTCATAAGTTTGAGGTGAAATAACAATTCCTTTTTTAAACAGTGACGTTATAAGTATAGTGGAAAATAGAAATCTAAGAAGACATGTAAAGACATCTAACTTCTACTCTAAGCAATCAAAAAAAAGAAAAGAATATCGAGGCTTTGCCAGTTTTTGTCATTGATAATTCTCACGAATCTTATTAAGCTAAACCATATTTACAGTCTCGCTGTCCTAGAAAGTCCCAGTTTGATTGGTTTAAATATTGAAACATTACCTTTAAGTTCTTTAATCTTAATAAGGACAGTTTGCAGGTCTGGTTCGCTTTGTCTCACATAAGTTGTCAAAATTGATAACATTAACCTGTAAGCGATAAAGAGGGTTTTTGATTTGTGTTGAATTCTTAAAAGTTGATTCCATCAAAAAAATATGTATTCCTAAGCATGCATTTATTTCTCTCGTGATGTTTCAACGAGACCTAATTGATTATGAAAATTTATAAGATATGAGTTGACCATGAGTTGATATAGAAAAATTTAAAGATATGTGATTTGAAAATACACCACGTTCACTTTCTGTTTCACTCCGAAACGAAATGAAGCCATTTTATTGGTTAAATTCAGGTATTACGTCACTTCTAACTAATAGAATAGCTACATTTCGTTCTTCGGAGCGAAACAGAACCGAACAGGTTCTACAATGAGGTATAAGTGAATCTAACGAATTTAGATTCAATAAGCAACCGTACTAAAAATCTCAAACAACGCAATTGTAAATTTTAACACCTTTAAAGGCCCTTAATATAAAGTTAAAAGTATAACTTCCAAGGTACTTTAACAAATTAACAAGGATTTCTTCATCACGCCAGATCAGTGGTTTTAATTAAAAGTAAGAAAGAACAAAACCGATTTCTAGCTTGCAATTGATGATCTCGTATCTTTCTAATGGTATCGTTTTTCTTTTGGCAATGGTGAGTTTATTCATTTAAGCTTTTGAGGACGTCAGAGTGACTGAAACGATTGGGAGCAACGCGCAGCTCGACCCGCAAAATCGATGACGTAAAAAGTACCGATTCATTGTTGTCCTCAGACAATTAGGATCTAGACAAATCAACAGCTAACTATCTCCGTCGCAGAAAAACATACGGACGACCGATCAATCTCAATCTGGTAGAGAAAATAATAATTAAAGAATAATAAATTTTCTTACTTTTCAGCGTTAGGACTTCGTTTTATGGCTTCCCTGACTGCTTTACAAACTTCGTTGACTTTGGTGGGAGAAGATTTCGCCTTATTGCTGAAAAAATAAATTTAAAGATATGGAAAATTGAAATTATTACCGTCGTTTATTATAAGTTTCCCATTTCCGCACTAAGATTCCTTCGCAGAAAAGATTGAACAAAAAGCTAAAACAATACATGGCCAGACCGGGGTTTTTTACTTATGCTTGGAATAAATGACCAAGCCAGGTCTAAAGTGATGAAATTATACGAAATTCTAGAAGTAGTTTCACCATAGATGTATTTGGCTGTGGAAACACGCAAACTTCTCCCGAATAATAACCTCTTTGTTCTCTTCGCAGTGGTGGTAAATAGACGAAAGTTTCTCGAAGAAGTTTCACCCCAAAACGAAAAGAAGCCATTATATTGGTTAAATAAAATTCTTTTCTAACCAATAGAATGGCTTCATTTCCATTACCTGCGAACGTGGTCTTAGATGCAGACTTGGCCAGAATAATTACAATACAAGTGATACTTTTATGGACCTACCTAGTTATGCATTTAACACATATATAATTGATATCTACGTGAGCGTGACCATCAAACAATCATTCAGAACACAAATAGTGACGATCTATTAAAATTAGTCGTTTGTTTCTTATAAAAAAAACGTTTAAAAACCAAAATTTAATGCTCTTGAAATATTCTTTCATATTCAAGACTTTGTGAGCAAAAAAAACATCTATCTCATCAAAAAATGGAGTAATTTGGCTAAGAACATTGATGTATCCTTATCAATAGGGATTCTTATAGATAAACATGCGTTTTTTGAGCCAACAAAATTTTTTTGAAAAATCTACTTGAGCCATCTTTTACCTAAGATGGTACTCTACTTTCATGCAAAAAATCAGAAAAAGTTAATGATTCAATTTTTCACAAAGTCCAAAAAACCCGTTCTTTAGCCGTTTTTTGGCCCAAATTTGCCCCCCAATTTTTTTTTTGAAAGTCAGGCTCCCTCACATACGAGGGTTTGTAGTTATGCATCTTTGTGCAAAAAATCATAAAGAATCAAAGAGGCAATCTCGAGAAAAGCTAATACCTAGGTAATTGATGTGCTTATAAATAAATATCGAATTTAGCCAGTTTTTCTATAAAAACATGCCAAGCAACCAAAATTTCATGCTTATTAATAGTGATTCTTATAGATAAACATGCGTTTTTTGAGGCAACAAATTTTTTTTGAACAAATCTGCTTAAGCCATCTTTTAGCTATGATGGTACCCAACTTTCATGCAATGTTATAGTTTTCTTCGTTCGTTTTCTTCAATTTCTCATCATGTTCAAGTCTTAGCAACGTTTTTCGGGTCGTGCCAGTTTTTTTTTTGTTTTTTTTTCTTTTTCTTGGCACCTCACTCACTTTCAAAATTTTTCCTATTTCAAGCCAATATATTGTAGATTCTATGATCATGAGGTCTAGTGGTTATATTATTAATATTTACCTTACAATATTTACTTGATATTTTAGTCTGGTGGTCTGATCAACACTGAAATTTTCGCAGGATTAGCCACTTCAATACTATTACAACTCAACCGAACTTTTCCTAATCAACCACTACAACACCAACAAGCTGTACTTTCTGTTTTTTTTTCCTGCGATTTTGCGAGCTCTGTCAGTATCCTTGAGTTTTGTTTTGTGTTTTGTTTCTACAGTTTTACGGTTTTACAATCTGCAATTTTGTGAGCTCTGTCAGTATTCTTGAGTTGTTTTTTTTGTGTGTTTTGTTTCTACAGCATATTTTTTTCATAGAATATAATTATCTTTTTATTTAAATATGATTATTTTTACATAGGACGAATAGCCATTGTAAAATATGGAAGGGGCTGAAAGACAATTAATAAAAAAAAAAATAAAAATAAAAAATAAATAAAAAAAAATCAGAAAAAGTTAACGATCCAATTTTTCACAAAGTCCAAAAACCTGAAAAAACCCGTTTTTTAGCCGTTTTTTGGCCCAAATTTGCCCCCAATTTTTTTTTTGAAAATCGGGCTCCGTCACATTCGAAGGTTTAAAGTTACACATCTTTGTGCAAAAAATCAGAAAAAACTAATGAGCCAATCACGAGGAAAGCTAATAACGAACGAACGAACGAACGGACGAACGGAAAGGTTAATTTATAGGACCTCCACCCCACCGGGGTAGGTCCAATAAATGAAACCTCTACCTACCTCTCTTTATTTTCTTCGCTGTGATGATAATACGGGAAATACAGAGATGAACACACGTCTTCAGCACTAAAGATTAAAACAAATAGAAAAGTCACTTCAAGTTGAAAACTCATGCGAGCTCTTGGGCTGCTTCGCATTCTTGAAATAGTTTTCGTTGATGCGAATGATCCTACAAAACGAAGCCCGCGTCTATTTTACTCAAATATCTCTACTGTCACTAAATCTCTCATCGAAAATTTCTATAAGATCCCTTATCATAATAACAAAAGACTCTTTCAGCGATGCGTGTCTAGTGCTATTCCCTTTGGTAAATTTAGCACCCTCTTCTCCTGTTTTATAAAAGGAATGATGTTACGAATAAGATGTAGCAAGACGTTACCTGAGATCCGCCAGAAACAAATTGATTCGGTTTGAAGAGTTGACGTTGTTAACAAAAGTATCCACGTTTTTCAAGAAGAGCTGAAAAGATGACGAATAGAGATTTCAATAATGAAATAACCAGATTAGATACAAGGGAACGCTAAAAGGGAGCGAAAAGAATCTTCAATAATAAACCTAGGACCAAGCAATGACCAAGGAAATGTATCAGACTTAGATAGAACTACATTTAAACACTAGTTCTCTCTCGGCTATTTACTTATAGAGCAAAAATGTCTCTTAGAATTAGTGTTATTTTAGTAATTTCTGAAATCCCAGGATTAGGTTGTTCCAAGGTTTTGGCTCAAATTTATTCTATAGATAAAGAGAAAGGGACCACTTCTAATTGTGAACGGAGCCGGGTTTAGAGACCAGAATCTTAGTTAAAGGGATTTAAAACATATTATATTTTTTAAAGACGTACAAAATATCAATACCTGAGGATCATTATCATAGACCAGATTCAAATTGATTCGATGTTTTCTCATGATTTCTAGTGCTTGCTTGTAGTGTAAACTGTAACGATACGGAAATGAAATCCTTCACAGAACATCTTAAGAAAGTAAGTAAGTTTTCAGCCGCAGTCTCGCAAAACGGTGAAAATAAGAACATTTTAGGCTTCAAATTCAAAAAGGTTAGGAGCATCGGAAGTTTTCAAAAATGTTGAATGTTCGCATTAAACAAAACGTGTACCGATTCGCATTCAAAGAAAAGTTAGACGTGTTTACCTATTCAGCAATTTTTGAAGATGAGTGATAACAAGAGGTCTGGGGTGAATGCATTCTAAATTCCCACGTGGCATCTAAGAAAGAACAAAGAAAGATCTAAACTTGGCTCTCGCTATAAACAAATTTTCTATCTTAACGATGGTAGCTTGATTTCAACAAGTCAATTGACGCCGACAACGACACCCTCAGAAATGACACCCTACTTTTCTGTACGCCCTCCTATTCTGTACGCCCTACTATTCTGTAAGCCCTCTTATTCAATCCAATTTCCTTTGAGAATCGATTGTATTAGTCGTTTTAGCTGTTGTATTAATAAATTTTCTTTCGATTGTGTACCATGATGTACCATGACGCATAGAATTTATAGAGAAATAAGAAATCAAACAGGATATGGATGTTGAAACAATATTTAAAAATGATATAAACGGCCAGAATATCGAGTGAAATTTCTTAAGAATCAATAAACTTACCTGCAAAACAACGGCAGTACCTTGCATGACAGCTGTGACGAGTTTTGATCCTCTTTCAACTCGGCGTGATGCTTCGTCAAAAGCAATGTTGTCTAATTGCGTTTCTGCATTTTGAACTAGAAAAACGTAGTGTTATTGTAAAAAGTTAAAGGTGTAAGAAAGGGTCTTTGGCTTCCATCGAACATGGTGACTGCGTGCTTCAAGCCAAATGGGGAGTAGTAAAAAGAAAACTTTTTCTAGTTATTCAGATTAAATCACACGGAAAGGCCATTCATATTAATTTTGAAAGGTAAAAGAATAAGCCAAGTTTTGAATTTTATTCAACAATTTATGTTTAGGGTCCTAAATTACTCCTACAATACCAGCCATAATATTTGAGAAAAAAGGGAAATTCCCACGAAATCTCATAGCCACTATCGATTTGGAAGCGCTCTAACTTAGGTTGGAAGAGTAGTGTTTTAAGTCTGAGTTTTAACATGAGACTTGAGTCTTAGGACCTTAGGATCTGAGGATCCAAAAGTTCAAAAACGGTCCAATAGGGTTCAGAATATGGCCTGGAAGTCTATAAACCCCACCTAAAAAAAATATATTCGATTAAATCTAGCAAATAGCCCAAATGCCACTTTCTCGCCCGAACTTTGAAATGTTAAAAACGAGGAATTAATCAAAATGCTCGATATACTTTGACCATCACTTAGGGCGATGAGATACCCGTAGCGTAAGGTGACGTGGTCGATTCGTGCAGGGTTCGGCGAACCAAGATCAGAATACGATCATTGCTACCATTCTACTATACCAAGTTGATTACTCACCTAACGATTTAATGTAAACACATCTCAACGAGTGCGCATGCGTGGTCAGTAATAGAAAATCATCATGGATGAAAAAGGATGTACAATTGTTCGCTATCTGAAAGAAAAATATCATGAAGGCGTCTAGATCAAAATTGTACTATGTAAAGGAGTCAACTATTCCCAAAAAATCACTAGTTCTCTAATTGATTATATCGCACAGTTATATACAGCAATCAACCCTTACGCCAAAAGGGAGATTGTGTTCTTCATCTATACAAGGTTCGGAAGTCTAAAATCGTCATGCTTCCAGATAGATTCGGCCCAAGTAAACTTGAATACATTTTTCTTGATGTGTTAACTTAAGGTTGATGGATGATTTTCTGATTAACTCTACGTACCTCTTTATCATTCATAAATAAACGGAAGTGTGACGTCAGCCCAAAAACATATCTCTTGCCGTTGATTTCCCGAGATGCAACAGAATCACAAGAATGAGGAAGCGTCAATTCGTCCAAATTCCCATAATTCAATGCGCCGTCTAGTTATTATTATAAAAGGTTTTAATTATGTAATGTTTCTCAATCACTTTTGAAACCCTTTGAGCCTGTGTACTCGACAAATATACAGTGTGTCCAAAAAAAAAGCGGACAAATTTTTATACAGCGCTAAGCTTAGAATAATTAATATAAGATGACAATTCTCTGTTCAATCAAGAGACATTCAATTTTCAAGATGATTTAATAGGTTTTTAAGATTTTAATTTAAAGTCATAAAATTTGGAATAAATTGTGAAGATTTTACTTCATATCATAATGTGTCCGCATTTTCGGGACACGCTGTACAGTGCTCTTCCTCGGGTTTGTTGGGTTTTAAGAAGAAAAAATTGGAATCCAATTGGTTGGTCACCGATGATATAGATCAGAAAACGAGGTTACCTTATCTAGGCTTTTGAAAGAATAATAAACCAGCTGCGCTGGAAGGTCAGCCTAAATTGCTTAATATGATTAGAAAGATATGTTGTTAAAAATTGATATGATTTACTAAAACGAGAGTAAAAAAATCATCAAATTTACGTTTGGCCGTGGCCAGTGATTGTTAATGTTTCAAAAATAAAGAAAAAATTCAAAATGTCTGGGACCAACTTTTTGATATGTTTCTTACTCAATTTGAGGGTGCTGATTCGGAATTTGAATGCTATCAAGCTTGAAAAGCCGCAGTTTTTGCGTAATTTGCGATTTTTTGCGATTTTAAGCAAAATTGTAAGCCCTGAAAATTCATGATTTGGGGGGGGGTCTTCAAAATCAAAAAAGACCTATACCACGTGATAGAGCTCTTCAAACTGAGCAAAAAAATGTATTATATCAAAGTCTCAACTTTTCTAGATCAAAAGTTATTTAAAGTTTTAAACTACATGTTTTTATAATAAGCAATGAAAAATTCAAAATAAGGTTTACACTGACATCTAAAATTTATTCAAATTTAAAGTTTTATGTTTAGCATACCCGGTGTCGACCCAGAAAGACTGTAATTATTGTACTGTATTTTCCCTAACCTGAGCCTAAATATGCTTAAAAGTGCAATATTTATCTATTAAAAAATATTTAATCCATTTATATACATTTATTATTATAAATCATTATTAGTCCAGAATGTATAAGTGTCCGCCATCAAATCACAGTGAAAAAATGCAAGTCTAGAAAAACATAATTTTTGTCAATAATTTGATGAAGAATACTTCAGCCTTTCTGAAATTTACATAGGAGCTGCACTTTAAATATTTATACTTGATTAATTTCCATTTACGCTTGATCATAATTATCTCCAAGTCAAAAAGAACAAATGCAAGTGTCTGCTTTCAAATCGCAGTGAAAACTTAAGTCTAGAAAAAATCATTTTTACGTCAATAATTTGATGAAGAACTTCGGTCTTTCTCAAATTCACATGGGAGTGGTACTTTAATATACTTGATCAATTTCCATTTAAGCTTTATCATAATTATCTCCAAGTCGGTCCAAAAAAACAAACGTAACTGCCAGTGAAAAACACAAGTCTAGAAAAAAATCATTTTTGCGTCAATATAATTTGATGAAAAACTTCCTTCTTTCTTAAATTTACATAGGAGCTGTACTTTAATATACTTGATCAATTTCCATTTACTCTTTATCATAATTATCTCCAAGTCGGTCCAAAAAAAACAAACGTAACTGCCAGTGAAAAACGTAAGTCTAGAAAAAAATCATTTTTGCATCAATATAATTTGATAAAGGACTTCGTTCCTTCTCAAATTTACATAAGAGCTGTACTTTAATATACTTGATCAATTTCCATTTACTCTTTATCATAATTATCTCCAAGTCGGTCCAAAAAAACATAACGTAACTGCCAGTGAAAAACGCAAAGTCTAGAAATTGATGAAGAAACTTTGGTCTTTCTCAAATTCACATAGGAGCAGTACTTTAATAATATACTTGAACAATTTCCATTTACGCTTTATCAATATTATCTCCAAGTCCAGAAGAACAAGCCAAGCATATAAAATGTCTATATCAAATCAAAAAAAAAATCATCAAGTTCGAGAAAGCATTATTTTTGTGAATAATCAGATAATTAAGCTGTGAACTGTAATATATATATATCAGTATAGACCTAACTCTTCACACAAAAATTACGGGAAACGCATGTTTGGACTTTGTACCATATGCTGCACTCAAGCACTTGGGCCAAAATCCCGCAAAGGCGGGACAAAAATCAGTTTTTTGAAGTTTGCAAAAAAACGCCACATAGAAGATCTTTCAAATTCAGTATGTGAATAGAGCAGTAAAAAATACAACTTTTCTATTTTTCCTTTTTTTTGCAAAAGTTCTAGGAATGAAAATAAAGGGATAATGATAATTGAATACTATCCATTGATGATCCGCGGCACTATCGTAAAGCTAGAAACGCTTCGCGTACTTTTCGCTTGAGAAAATGATTGACAGATTGAAGTTTTTCATTCCCGCGGTGCGCGCCGCGCGGGAGCTCGGGCGCTCTGCGAGAGTTCTCGGCTCAATCCTCGGACCGCGCTAAAATGGTAGACTGAGCTCTGATAGATCATTTCGATGGAAGTTGTTGGAATGTTTACAAGGCTCTTGACAGAATATTGTTTGTTTTATTGTCAATGATGACAGTGCCGTTATAAATTTTGTTAGATCTGACAAATTGATGTTTGTAAGTGCACTTTATAGTTTTGATTCCCATTGAAGAATCATATTCTGGTTTTCATGTTATTAGATGCTGTTTTGGAGCTTTAGGTCTACCACTGTATATATATATACACTCCATCAAATTCCAGTAATTGTTGGTGGTTATTCTATATTCAAGTCCAAAATGAAAAAATATGTTTTCATGCTACAAAACAAAATGAGGTCTAGCAGGTAAAAAAATAACTCACAATTCAGGAAAAAACTTGAGCAAATAAGTTAAAATCTTCATACTTTAAAGAATAGAACATCCTAATAATCTAACTCCAATGTTGTATCTTCCTTAGTTATAATAAGTTAAAAGCCACTTCAACAAAATATAATGATTGTATAAATAAAAGCTGGCAAGAGAAAACAACGAACGAACGAAAAAGCACCGCCTTGGCAGCCATATTGAATTATTTTTGACACATATCGGGAAACCAAACTTAGCCCGATTGGATGAATTGAAAGCGTATCCCAACCGGAACGTTGCCCTAAAAAAGCTGCAGAGTAAATGTACAGATCGGGAGACCAAACTTAGCCTGATCGGATAAAAACTTTAGAAATCGGAATAGAAAAACCAAACTCTTAAGTTGCGGCGGCTGGAAAAAAGGGATTTGAAGGGTCATCGGGGCTGACCAATAATAGCCTATACACTTATATAACTAAAATTTATTAACGCGAAAGACAGGGTTTTTGAAAAATGACGTCTACTCAAATGTTGTTAAACAGTTCTAATATTTTACGCGAGGGTAACCAATTCGCGTTAATAATTTGAGTAGTCACACAGGGTTCAGACAGACCTTCGAAAATAAAATTCCCTGAGTTTCCCTGAATTTTAATCAATTTTCAAAGGTTTTTTCCCTGAGAAATTCCTCATTTTAGCTATTTTTCCCCTATTTTTTCCCTGAGTATCAAGCAAACCATAAAAACTAAGCAGAGTCAAAAGAGATGTATCTTTAAACAAAAAAGGCACACAAATCAAATGGTAAACCTAAGGTAAAAATTAAAGCTACAAATACTGCATATGAATAAACACTTTAAAACTAAAAAAACTTTTAAATCTGTTTTTTCCATTCATTCTTCAAAAAATAAAATTCCCTGAGTTTCCCTGAGCAGACTGTGAAAAAAATTTTTTTTCCCTGGGTTTCCCTGAGTTTCCCTGATTTTTCTGAAAATTTATCATATTTCCAGGTTTTCCAGGTTTTCCAGGGTCTGTCTGAACCCTGAACTTTAAGGGCAGAAACTTTCGTGTTTTTTGCAATTTTGATCCTTTTTCGTGAAAGTTTCTGTCAGGTAAGAAATGAAACCTGAAAAACGAAAAAGTTTTTTTTCGCGAAAAATAAACTTTCCTACTCAGTTTTGCACTTTTTGCTAAATTTTAGCGTCTTTTATGAGTTTTTGTTACCAAAAAAGGTAAATTTTAAATGAATTCGCGAAAGTTCTATCTGTGAAATTTCTTCTAAAACCATAATTTGCGTAGCTTAAATTCGCTAAATTTCGCGACTTTTTGACTTCGCGAAACTTTCTGCCCTTAAAGTATATAAGTGTACAAAGGTAGTCCGATACTTGTGGAGGTAAAAATATCTATTCAACAAGTCATCCCTAGAAACACCGGATCTGCAAGGAAGATGCTATGCGGGACAGGGTTGTTTGGTGGAGAATATCGAATGTCATGGTCTCGACTGCTGACAAACCCTAATCGCCTAATTTTGGCAAACCCTAGTGCCATTGACTAGACAGTCATTCTTTAACGGTTAATTCTATTTAACGATTTCACCCATATGCACCTGTAAAACCGGCAAATAGATCAGATTTTCTATTTTAATTTTTACTCTTTTTAACTTAGAAATTATCATAGTTGGATTTGATTAAACTTACTTATGTATTTGTGTAGTTCTATTAGTGTACCTAACTTTAAATAAAGAATGAATAAAATACTTACCAAGATAATTGAGCATTTTGACACTTCCGTTACTGTATTGAATCAGTAATTGACAGTCTGTATCTTCGCTTTTAAACAATTTCATGATTCGAGTTTCATTCATGTCCAAGTGTGATCTACATTAAAATGGACAGAGAGTTGTCCTCAATAATAAAACCTGGGTTTGCGTCCGGTTTCGACCTAACAAGCGTTACAACTTTGTTTGGAATGTATTAGTCAGTACCGTAGGTTGGCAAAACTTTGTCATTCCCGGAGAAACTTTCCTATTACCACGTTACAACGGGAAAGACCAACACTCTGGGTAGATACAAAATTAGCTTCCACTTAATAGCCGTGCGTTGTCGACGCATTTGAACGCAGCATAAAAGAAAAAACCTGGAAAACCCAGCGGAAAGATCGGAAATGTAACTGTTTAGCCATGAGAAGTTTAGCCATCGCCTACGGTAGATAAAAGCACTACAATCAGAGATGTGTTAGTAGGGGAGCTCGTCTACTCTGAAACACTATGAGAGCTACTATGATGGTGGTCTAACTTTGAAACTTTGAAAGAACATATAGCAGCAATCCAATTTAACATGAAGGATGATGTGATAATGTATTAACTTCAGAAATGGTCTATCAAAATGTCGCAAAATTGTCTGAGAAAAATTAGTATGGATTTGAAATTGGAAGTCCAGTAGTATATTTCCGGAGTTTCAAGACATAGAAATAAGTATAATGGCAACCTCTTGGTGACCGCTGTTCCATCTTCGTTCAACTGCAACAAAACAACTTTTGTGCATTCGTTTGAAACCTCCAAACCTGCCACGAAACCATCTTTCAAAAACACTAGATGATAAAATTTGCTGAGGTCAGCAGTATTTTCATCTCCTTCAACAACGGTCAACTTTTGCGTTGTATAGGAGTTATTTTTCCGATCAAATTTTGCGAAAACCAAATTATGTGATGTCTTTATCAAGATGTCATGCTTTTGTTCATTCACGCCAAACGCTAATTGGTTAATACATGCATCCAGTGAGATTGTATGGGCGGCCATGGGCGGCGGTAAAACCATTTGGCGGAAAGGCGTCAGTAATAATTGTGCTGTGAAAAGTAAAATAGCTATTTCATTATCTGGTTTTAATTCTCATACGCATTAATACAAATTAATCTCTAAGAAAAACTTGAAGACATCATAAAGACAAAAACTTGCGAGATGATCAGAGATGATAATAAGAACAGTCGAGCGTCAACAAAGATTTATATGTTTTTAATCATTGAGTCCAAAGCCCCATTGGCTGGATTTGAAGCTCTCGGAGAGAAGTGACTTCTCGTTTCGCGTGAATACCTATATGAATAAGTATTATTTTAGTACTTACACCCGTCAATAACAGCAACCATTGCCAGATTTTCGTCATCACCCTTACTTTGAATCACATCGTATATGTAAACAAACTGTTTGAATTCTCCATCTGTATGACGTGAAAGTGTATAATCATAATTAGAGATAAAGAAATGACAATGGTTTAGGCGAACCTAACAGGTTATATTTATTAAACAGCACAATCCAAAATATTTCAAGACTGACTGTTGATAAATATCAAGGGAAATGAAATACAATCTTTTAGAATTTTTAATTCGTCTTTCTAAGTTTGTGCATAATAATTCGAGTAGATCCACACTTAAAATGATTAAAACTCAAAAGCATATTCGGCTATTCCATTTTATATCCATACAACGAGGTGGACAAACCAAACTATACAAGGGCCGGGTATACCAAGAAGATTTTTTATTTTTCTAGGGTTAAAAAGAGTTTTTTTCCAAGCCGTTATAGATGACGATGAATCAACGTTCCCGCAACATCCACATGGTGATGAGTAAGGGATGTAGTAGTGTATGGATATTAAATTGTGAAGCTCATTTTTATACAATACACAGCAAAATATGTTTTACTAACCTTGCGATATAATGTGAAGTTTATAAGCATTTTCGGGATCCCATGACAGACTTGGTGGCTGCTCGTTGAATGTCAGTTCCTGTTTCAAATACCAATGGTAGTTCCCTGTAGTCCAGAGTTGCACTATAATGGGGAATGAATCACGGTGGAGTCTTTATAACTCGAACCTCTTCAGCTCGAATGTCTCCTTAACTCGAACAAGATGTCTTATCCCTTATGTTAACAATGCCTCATAGACCTTACTCCATAACTCGAAATTTCCTGAACTGAAACAAATTTGTGTTCCCCGTACGAGTTCGAGATTCCATTTTTGTACTTCAAAAATTTTTTACATACAAATGGCAATAGTGAATGTTATATGTTAAAACAAATTAGCAGGACCAAAAATGGTTAAGGGTCGCTGTAATTAGCTGAAGCAAAAAAAACAACAAAAAAAACATCAAAACATTAGGCTGGACTTAAAAAATTGTTGGTTTGCCGTCACCCGACCGACCCTACCTCGAAACCTGCCGACCCAAAAAAATTTATTGCCATTTTAATGAAATTTTTTTCTTCAAAAATTTCAAACAATTAAATCAAAACTCGTATCTTGTCTGTCTCAAGCATAAAAATTGTGAATTCCCTGCTAGCGCTTTTCTGTTTTCCATTCAAAATTACCTAAATGTAAACAAACTGTTATTCCTTCCATGGACGAAAAGTCGTCAAAATAAAAAAAAATTTCCGACCGACCGACCCACCTCCAAAATATAGGGTCGGGTGACGGCAAACCAACAATTTTTTAAGTCCAGCCTTATATCCTGATCTATCTACAATCGACGGCAAAATATTTGGCACAAAAGGGTAATTCCCTCAAAACTTTAAAACCGCAAGTGATTTTTGAGTGCTTTAAAAGTACGGTTAGAAAGTATAGAGTTTCAACTCTGAGTTTTAACATTAGACTTCAGAATCTCAGGATCTAAAAGCTCAAAAATGTTCAAATATGACTGAGAACATAGCCTGGAAGCCACTTAACCCCTCCTAAATCGAAAAATCCGCTGGAACAACAAGTGGAAGTACTGAAATTACAATTCTCGCCCGAGCTTTAAATCCTGAAAAACGTTAATATGCCCAAAATTGCCAAATATAATTCGATTGTAGATATTAAAGAGCAGGGGAATCGCTTAAGTTTTTAAGCAAGATCATGTCGCGATTTTGCAAGAATCTTTTGAAAAAACAGTGCTGTATAAGATCAACACATTCATCCCGTCCCACTAGAACATTTCCACTTACCTGAAAATTTTCCGTTTCGTGAGAGGTCTTGAATGAGAAGGGTCAAAATATCTGAGTTAGGATTCCAAAGAATTTGCTTGATCTGCAAAAGAAAAAAAGTAAATGTTTGCAAAATAATCAAAAGAGACCCCATTTATATAAACAAAAGCTTCACGAAATAATTTTGCAAATGTAAATACAAAAAAGATAGAGGTAAATAACACTTGAATGCTCAAATCGATTCGGTAGGACTTGGAAATATTGCAAAGCTCATGAATTGCGGAGGATTAGGATAACTGTTCGAGTTGGAGAATTGTTTACGACCCTGTCGACACACTTGAGTTTCCAGGGTTTTTGTCCGGTGGCGAAAAGTATAGTTAACGTTGGGAAAAACTGTTCAGTGTTTGTCCGGGGCAACATTGCGCAGATTCTTGACACCGGACAAACATAAAACCTTTTTCTTTAGCATTTTAGCGCACAACGAACGGACCGGGCTGATTAACGTCAGATCCGGTGTTTCGATTGACCGGTGGCAAAAGTTTTCTTAAATTCGGTGCGGGTGTAGGGTACTATATATCTAAGATAAGAGACCACTGTGTAGAATCCTAGCTCAAATACAAAATCGTACAAGTTTGTCGTTGGGTTTAGAAGATAAGGTGAATTCGCCATGTTGGAGCCCATTCTTCTCGAAAAAGATGACGTCATGTTTGTTTGGTTTCTGTTGTGAACATGCTATCAAGTTCCCTGACGTTCTAGTGAGGAAGTGAACACAAAGGTAGCACAGATATCATATTCCTTTAGACACTAGGTAGCTTAACTACTCTCAGATTTCCCGTTGAACTGTGTCCAGTTTAAAGTCGACTAAGTCCACCATGTTTTTTTTCTATTTTACCTTAGATTTTCGAACGTTCCAATTTCAAAACATTCGAATCGCGTTGTTGACGACCAGAATGTACCTCACTGAGATACCTGACAAGGAAGAACTTTGTATAATGTAAAATCTATAACCATCCCATGGTGTTAGAAGAATTAATCGAGTCTTTTTTGTCAAGGAATAATTCGATTAACATCGACTAATTTAATTAGTCGATCTGGACTAAGGCCTAATAGGAGGAATCATCCGATAAGAAAAAGGTATGTCTGTAGGCGTGAATACAATTTTGTAATTAAATTATGACCTAATAATTACCTCCATCCAATACACTGTTCCAGTCCTTCAATCTTTTCGTTCGTCGCCTGAAGAATCCCTTCATTGTTAAAAATGCGAATGCATCTAGAATCTGTGATAACAAAAAACAAACGTTTTATTAATTTATTGCTTCTAATGGGCTTTTCCAGAAAAATTTTTTACCCCCACTGTTGAGGATATTGATTTTTCGAAGTATCGAACCCCCTGGATATCCTAATTTACTAGGAAAGACCCCCCAGATACCCACTCTTAAAAATATGTTCAACCCCTGGATGTCCTCTCTTATAAAGATGCTGACCCCTGGATATCGTATTGTTTACTTGAAAAGACACTTTCCCCCTGGATATCCACTTTTGAACAAAAATCGTTATCCCCCTGGATATCCGACATCCTCAGCAGGGAAGGGGGGCACGGACTATTTCTAGAAAAGCCCAATTTTGCAACTGCAAGCTTCATATTGAGGTCTGTTAGCACATTAAACGTAAGAACACTTTGAATGGTGATCAATGCGATATTTTAAGGCTGCTACAAAAAGTTTTATATTGAATGATACATGGAGAGTTGTCGAGATTTATTTACTGTAGCGGTAATAAGGAATTATTATAGATACAGGATATAAAAGTGACTGATTTTTGCCGATATGCCATGAGTTCTAGCCTTCCGCCGCAGTAACATGGCATTATTTTTAACCTTCGACCCCCATTAAAGAGTTTTAGTAGCATTTGAATTGCATTTTTCATCGAAAGTTACTCATCGTATTCCCAAAAGAGACTTCAAAATAGGAGTCAGATTCGTCCATTTAATTAGCAATAAAAACGCTTTACCGTAAAAAATTTCATAAATGTAGTAAAAGTAAGCAAGTTTGCGACCGCAAATGATCCGTCTCTTTAGTTGCTGAGCATCAAGCAGAGAGGCACCAAGTACCATTTTGGGAATCTTTGGTATGACCCGGCTGGGGATTGAACCCACAACCTTGCGCACCGTAGCTGGATACTCTACCTTCATGCTACGGTCGCTAGACAGACAGACTTCATAAATGTACCCACGCGGCTTGGTATTACAGCGCCTTATTTTTCAAACTTTTTGTCTGAAAAAACACAAGAAGATATGACAGGATTTTTTTTTAATGAAATTACTTGAGTTGATAATATAAAACATTTGGATCGCCATAACACTTGTCCTTTTCAGCCACGCTAGAACATCAATTGTTTTCTTAAAATAATTGAAAGACAATGCTCGCTCTCGCTCTCCCTCTCCATTGTTTTTTAGTCTTTATGTTTCTTTAGCCTTTTTTACCAGCTTTTATGCAACATCTAAAATAATTCCTCCGTGGTACCCTAGAGATTTCCGAAATATACATGAAACATTTATTCACCTGAGGCAGGATTGATACTTGAAATAGAAAAGTATTGACCATCTCCACGCCAAGAGATCTCAGTGCGTCTGTCATCAGTAGGCAGCACAGGTGAGCTTGTCTGTGGAAGAAAAGATGGTTCAATTGATGAGTACATCTGACGCTCTCTAATCCGACATTCTACTATTCGATACGCTCCCTTATTCGATGACATTTGAAGTCCCCGTCAACAAGAAACTCTCATAAAATGACGCCCTTACTTTCCGATACGCTCCCTCCTAATGTTCACCATGAAAATCGAATTAAAGAGCGTCAACTGTGATTTTGGAGAGAAAACTTGTTATCACTTCACTCAACATACGCTATGATAAAAAAGCGATATTATAAATGAGTTTTTATTGATTTGATAAAGCTACCTCACGATTCTACTAGACCAAAATGGACCCACGTCGAGCCGTTCTAAATCATTTTCAAATTTTCTCCCACAAATTCTTTCTAAAAGTGACTATTTGTTTACAAATTCCATTAGATGTGCAACAAACAAGCACCCAAATTCCCAAAACAAGGGTCAAGGTTGATTTCGTCTATCTTCGTGCTTCTTTTGCCGCCAAAAGCTTCTTCCATTTGGTTTTTCTCACTGTTTTCAGGCAAACAAAGAGACGTCGCAATGCAACGTCTTCGAATATTTTCAGAAAATTGAGCCCCCACAAAATCGAAATCGATCGGTAAAAGTAAAATCGGTAAAAACGAAAGAGCTCTTACATCAATTTTCTGGACTTTAGCAGCCTCTTTTCCCTCTGAGCCATGAAATTGAGTTTCTTTGCTTCCCCACCCTACATTCACTTGCTGTGCTGAAATCGAACAAAAGAGAGAAACGTATCAAGAGATAATGACTTATTCGAAATTTCTATTATTAAATTATCACTCCTTTGCAAGAGCAAAAACTTTGAAAATAGATCTACACATCAAGAATAATTCCCAACTTTCAAAAACCGGTGGTGCTTAAAAGTGCAGACAGTAAATAAGGGTCAGAACACTGTTAAAGAAGTCAGATGGTTTGAATTTTCTCCTTTGAGAGTCTCTTTTAAGGGTACTTAAAAAACGGCAGAACAGGTCTAGTCGAGGGAATCTTTTGAAAATACTATTGTCTCTTAACTTTTTATGATATTTTGCTACATTAAGCATTTATATAAATCATTATACCTTCGCCAAAATCATCAGAATGTATCGGAAATTCATTGATGGGATCAAAATCTCGTGTCATTACAATCAATGTGTTTTGCTCTGCAATGATGAAAACAAAGAAAAGATGGTATCTAAGTGAGCAATTATGTGGAAAGTTGAGGCTTCTGTCATTTCTTTTCGGGGAGTGTAATAAAAATGTATATCGAGTTTATCGTTCTACATTTTGCAATTTGAGCTTTACTAAGCTCGGTATACATTCATCTGGATAAGGTTATCACTGTGTCTCACTAACATTCTGCCGATTGGTAGTGTGAAGGTTTCGATCACAGACTTGCACCGCAACGTACTGTGTTCGAATCCCAAGCACTTCAATGTAGGGTGTTAGGGAAATGTAATAAAAATGTCTCAAGAAAATTATATGAACTTTTGGTAAAAGTAAAATTATTTATTTTTCTTAAAAGAAATACATACTAGTTGTAAGGACTAAGAGTTCTTGATCAGAGCTCCAACTTGCATTGGTGAATCCTGCTTCAACACTTCCCACGTTTTCCAAACTGTCCATTTCGTGTTGCCATAGCAACACATCACCTGAAAATTAAACAAAAAAGTGTTGAACATAATACAGTGTTAGGGGCAAAAAAAAACACCCTAGGGGATTAAAAATAGAGGTAGGTAAGGTTAAGCTTAACGGATCCCTAAAAATGGCGAAAGACTTGTTGGTTCCCCTTTTTTTAATGATAGCCTTGTGCCTTTGATAAAAATTAGATTTCATCAGTCTCCATAACAAAATCAAAACATTTTGTATCTTAAATTTTCAAGTAAGTCTAACACTTTTTTGAACACAAAATGGTGGGATGGTGACTTTAAATTGAGACCTTATTAAAACGGCTTTTTCTTATATATAAAGAGCTAACACATAACAAATGACTTGATATAATTCGCCATGTAGAATCCTACTATGGTCATGGAGCAACCCTCTAAATATTTTTGCCTAAATATTTTTCCAGTGTCGAGATATTTAAGTTACAAGTTTTTTACTTTAAGCAAGCAAATAATGTAATTTCAACGTAAGAACCATGTAAGAATCTATTTTTAAATTTTGACATTTTTAAAAATCTCAATAGTTAGATAAAAATACTTGGACCAATAAAAGGATTCTGCATGCCAAATATCTTAAACCATCTGATTATTCCTTGAAGTATTCATATAAATCACCTTTTGAAGTAATAATACATAAACTTTCTTGATCTTGGAGGAAATTGAATGCGACAATTCGATCATCTTCTGCTTGGGAAAGATATCCTTCTTTTTCCAGTGAAAGTTCACATACACACTGATTAAAAGTAATTGAACATAAAGATTTTAAAATTACACTCATAACATTTTAAATTATTACCTTTCATTAGTCAAGATTAAATTGCAAAACCAAATAGCAAAAGAGTATAAATTTAACAGAGATTCAGTAAAGATCCAAAATTTGTTACAATTTGGGGGTTATTTAAAATTCCATCTTATTATATTACTTTTTGAAATACAAACAATACAAAACTGTATACCTCTTTCATAATGGTGTTATATCCAAAGACTTCATTTTTGGATGCCAAATACACAATCTCGTTGAGAGAATCAATCGCTGTGAACAGACCATTCTTAATGCCTGTTTCCAAGACAAGTTTTTCGTTCAATATCAAATTTCTCATTTTAATTATAATATTATGTTTAGTTTTTTTCTTTCTGAAAGAACACAAAGCACAATTTAGAAGAAGAATTTAATCATTTTTTCCCGGATCTGGGAAGACAAAACATACTAAGTGAGGATTTAAAATAATTAAAGATTTTGATTGAACTAGCTTGCAACTTCATCTTTTTGGAAAGATAAGGTCATTCCCCTTGCAATGTCCATTGATGTCTACACAATTATATGAATTCAAAATGTAATTGAAAATTCATATCATTAAAATAATATGTATGTGGGTATAAAAAAACAGTAGTTAAGAGGAACTGAGTAAAAAGGTTAAAAAATAGGTTCCAAAAATATTGTATATGTGAAAAATGAAAATTATTAAAAATCTAAATAGGACAACAAAAACATGACATTGTTTTCTGTTAGTTACTCACAAAAACCGATGGATTCAAAATCCATTGGTCTCATAATATTTCACACAAGCTAAGTAAGCTTCCAAAGTAAAATGTTGTGCACCACAATACTCTCTGAACATAACTTCAGTTGAAAAACCACCATACAACGTTCTCATATGGGTCATGTAACGTACCCAGGTTGAGTTGTCAGATGAGGAGATAACATTCTGTACAATATCTTGGATGGATTTTGCTGAGATGCTAGCCCCATAACATTCAGAGAACGTGTATTCTTTTTTCCATGAAGGCTTTGAAAATACTGAAAAAGGATATGAAAGATAGTTACCATTTATTACAATAACAAAACCAGTGTCCAAACTAATATGTAAAGTTTTAAAATACAAAGTGCTAATGGACGATGGTGTCATCGTAAAGAAAGAGATAGAAGAAAATTTTAAGACATTCTTTTCTCAAAACTTGTATTAAAAAAGGAAGCCATTTTCAAAAATGTTAAACTTAAATTGCAAAGATTTTTTCTTACCATTAGCAAGTATAAAATCCATATAATATTGTGTATAATCAGACAGCTCAAGATCTTTACTCAAAGTAAACAAACGAAAGGCTGCATTATTTCCTTGGATGGGTGTAATGCTTGGAGACATCAAAAGAAAAGCCTTTGGTATTGAAGGTTGTGTATTTGGATAGAAAGAATCGTGAACGTTTTGAATTTTGATCTTGTCTTTATGTGCATGTCCATAAAACTGCCCTGAAATAGAAACAAAGCTTTTATCTTATTTGGAAAAGTATCAATCTTCTAACCACCGCTCTTTATTTCTCTTGAACGTTTAAAATCAATTTCAATTGATTTGCAAAAGCTCTTGTTTTCATTGATTTAAGTAGCATTCTTACCTGTTATAATGTCTGCAAAATCAGTCATGAGTTTGACGTAAACTGTTGTGTAGTTTTTCAACCAAAAACTCCCTTCATCTTTGTAAGTTGAAATACTATAGAAATTGAAAGAATTTCATCATAACGGGCCAAAGTCTGTTTTTTAGTGATTTTGAGAAAATTTAGATATAAGTATTTTCCTAATTGCACAATAATGTTTTTCATGATTTTCTGAGACGAATGGCTAAGTATTTTCTCCCCAATCCAAATACATTGTATGTCAATGGGGGAATTTTACCGTTGTCAATGAATATTTTTACAACTTTATAACAATCTAAAGAAAGTCCAAAAGGAATTGTTACCCTGCTGGGATGTGTCCTGAGACCAAAACTTTTTTGTTCGTTGCTGCAGCAGTTTTGAGAGTGTTTTCCAGCCATTTCATTTGGCGATCACCAATGGTGGTAATACTTGGATTGATCGTAAAGCATCTTGAGTTCCAATAGTTTGTACTCAACGTGATGAGTTGCAGAAATTCTATAAGGAATATATTGAAAAGTTGCTATATAGCTTCTAGAATAATAACATAATCAAAATTTCTTACAGTGGTTTTCATTACTATAACTGCTATAATTTCAGGAGTGTTATGGCCTAAAGCTCCCCTACGAAAATTCAGCTGCCAGTGAAGTTAAGGTCTGTACCTGAAACATTGACGACATAATAACCCCCTTGTAGAAAGGATTCATTGAATTCTTTGACACTGTTCAATTCAGCCAACACAGAGCTCTTTGGAAAGATGTACTTGGTTACTTCATTTGATAGGTCTCCATAAAACGACTCAGGGTGTTCAACTGGTGGATTATAATGAAGGGGGATATCATTGTTTCCTGCAAAAAAGTACAATAAAATATGAAAATTAAAATGATATAACTTGAATTAGTAAGATTCCAACATTATGAATTTTACATACTTTAAGAAAAACTTGCTTTGTAGAAATTGACAAAAGCTTATTGACCAAAAAGACAACAAACATACCAATGCTGAAAATGATTGGCAAACCAGTAGCCTCATAGAAGATTCTTGTGCTGTTGACAATTGACCACACTAAACTTTTGTATGCATCCACTTCAGGAAATTTAGAGTAAGCATGAGCTGCTTGGTCACCTTTAAATAAAAACAACAATGAGAACAAAGAAAATGTTACCCCCATATACTGTACACAGTAACACACCTTGCATTTTAAATTGAAAAAAAAGTGATGGTTAGAAACAAAGAAAAACTTAAAGAACAATGCTGAGTTGATTTGCCATTTCCAGTAAAAGTGAGCTTTACAAAATTTATTTATAGATTTGTTACATACTGAAATTTTGCAATTCCTTCTTAAATTCAGAAATGAACCACATTATCAAAGCAGTTACCTGACAATAAAATGAATTGCGCTTTTACATTAGACTCTTCATTTAGTGTTCCAATGTAATCTGCTGATGATTGAACCAACTTGTACGGTGAATCACAATGCACTCTCCCATAAGGAGCTGATCCTTCTGTAAAATTGACTTTATATCCGCCTGTTTGATTCATTGATCTACATAACTGCCCATTCAAACCATCAACTTTATCATTGTAATAAATATCAAGATGGGTATCCGATACTTGAAAGAATTGTAACCCATTATTCAAGGTACTAGGTTTCAATGATGTTTTGGTCGATTTGACTCCAAGATAGATGGCTACGGATATGAGACAACAACATAGAACAGCAAGCACAATGATTATAATGGTACAGCTTCTTTTTGAGCATGAATCACAAGATTTTGATCCTCCCTCCTGATTGGAAGTGGTCTGAAAAATTAATGGGGGAAAAACAAATTTTAAATTTCAATTTTGATTTGTTAGCTTAGCTTCCTGCTAAATTTTTTTCACATTTCAAAAAAAAAGAAGCTATGTTCAATGTAAAACTCTCACCAAATGTCCCACACTCAGCCTTATGGTTGGCAATTAAATGACAATCTGGGAACACAGGAGCCAGTATGAAAAAACATTGAACCCAATTATACATTGTGTAGAAAAGTATATAATACTGAACATTTCCTCATAATCCTTTTTATCTTCAAATTATCTCTTTTAATTTTAATACATATTTTCACCAATGGTTTTGTTTTTCCTTACCCTTTTCAAGCATATCAATTTCACATTGTGAGGGAATGACTTGAACTGTGTTCAATAACTTGCAAGAAGTGTTTGAAGTTTCCTGTGTTCATGTTCCTCATTTGAGGCCCTCTTGCATTTTATTATCATAGATGTTAGCTCCACAAGATTTTCTCTCTTTATCTCATTTGTAAAGAATTGTCACAGTTTTTAAAAGAAAATATATTTGAAGAAAAGAAACTTTCGATCTCCTCCATTTCCCAGGACTGTCCTTACTGAAAATTGCTAAGGCCTGCTCCTTCCTGCCTCCTCTTTCTTTAGCAAAGCCACTTTTGTTTGACTTTTTGTCTTTTCCTTTTTATCTAAAGGTCATCCCAGTTACTACAGTAAAACTGAATGCAGGTGCATTAAAAATTAGAACATAGAAAAGTTGGTAACTTGCTCCAAATACTTAAAATTTGAAAATAATTCTTTCTTAAAAAAGCAGTGATTAAATTAACGTATAGTTTTTTGTGATTTGCGATGCATTTTCAAAAATGTACAAAGCAAAAATTCTAAAATTGACAGTTCATAAAGTCAATTTTTGATTAAAAAGCAGTTTTAAGAAACTTCTGATTTGTACAACTTGTGATAGCCATTTAGTCAGCTTCTCCTTCATTTTTGTTTGACTTTTTGTTCTTTTCCTTTTTATCCTCCCAGTTACTACAGTAAAGCTTTTAATTTGATTTTTGACTTTTTAACCCTATTATTATCAGGGGGTGTTTTCCACTACCCTTGCATGCGGCACCCATCTTTTATTGTTCTAATAATCAATATAGCCATAAGTCTTCCAAACGACTATTGCCCCCCCTAGCTTAAAAAACCAGTACAGTCAAGTATCAATATTTGAAGTATTACGAAAATTGCTATTTTTGAGAAATTTTTGCCGTAATTGGTTTCGTTTTTAGCATAAGGTCTTATTACCTGTTCTATGTTGGTTTTTTTCTTGGTGCTTTGTAGGCTTAATTATCATCATACAAAGTAAATAAAGCCCCCTGGAAATCTTTAGATTTTGATAAGCAAAATACTTACATACTATTGTTTACTTTTCAGGTATTCATCCGATCAGAATTCACGTTCAGAAAGTTTCAACCAATCAAAATTCAGCCGTGGCATGGGAAATAATCCAATCAGAATCCCGAAGCTAAAGACTTACAGCCAATCAGAATTTGATAGCGAGTGGTGTTTATCCAATCAGATTCGCATAGCACGAAAGCAAAAGTGAAAGTAAAGGCGGAAATGTATTCTTTTTTCGACGTGATTTGCATATATTAGAACAAAAAGAAACGCTAATTTCTCAAAGATTTGTTTAAAACCACCTTATTTTTTGTTGAGTATATATCTAAATTTATCGGAAAAATACACATTTCAACATTAATATTAAAATCTCTTTCATTGAGTATCGCGGGGCTTAATATTGAAAGGAAAATAGCGAGCGGAACCGCCCTCATAGTTTAATCCTGGGATTGAAAAAGCCTGGAGAAAACCTTTTCCGTACATATAATGTAGCTGAGGAATTTTAAAACACGGCATTTAAAGTGAAACAAGATGGCGCTGAATTTGTGATTGGAGGTTTTTGTAATTAGACAGTATGACAAAGGTTTGTTATATTTTAGCATAAAACAAAGACAAACTCTGGAGGAAGTAAGATAAATTGCATTTTGACTGCTTTTAACCATTTTTCTAATACAGAATAATTTCAAACTTGGCTTCACTGATAAGGTATAATATACCACGTTGGTTGACTAGAGCAACTTACTTTTTTCAGGAATGAAGTTAAAATAAAATATGAGCTAAAAATGCAATTTTTCCTTTCTTTAATTTTTTAAACAAATGTTAATATTTTAAATTAAGATAAGGGGGCAATCAAAAATATGTTGCGTTCGGGTCGTCCGACCGACTGTTTATTTACAAGAAAACCAGATTCGGAAAGTCAGTAAAATCGTTGGGTTTTTTTGGGTGCTGTTCGCAGCGCAGGTTCGGATCTTTCCCATAATGGCAGGCACAGGCGAACGGAGCATGTCTTTGAATCATTATTTTTTGTTTTACTTAACCCACATTGAGTCCCGTTCAAGTTTTTTCATGTACAGTACCCTTATTGAAATTTTCATGTCAAAATTCAGCAACGCGGTAGGGCCAATACCCTGGGGGCCGAAAATAAGGGCCACTTTAAGGTTAACACATGCGCGCCTGCGTTTAGTTTGGCAAACTGCCGACTTGATTCATCGGGATTTACTAGATCTTAAAAATCCGACAAAATTTACTACCGACCAACCGACCAACCGACTGGATTTGAAGATGTTTTAGGACCCGAATGGAACATATTTTTGATTGCCGCCTACCGTGAGTGGTCCTAAATCTGACAGCCCTGCCTAATTCCGATGGGGTCTTTCAAAGATGCTAACTAAAATAAAAACAAACCTTTTGCTGTGACGTAACAAAGATACCAAAGTGTCAACTAAACTGAGAGATTTGATACATTGAACCCATTAAATCAAATAACATTTGTTAACAATTTTTAAAACACAAACAATGGATTCAGAATAAAAGGTAATTATTTAATTACTAATGATTATTTTTACAAGTCACACTTTTTTGATCACATCATGACAATTGACATCTTGACATTAAAGCCATCTTGAATTTAAAGCCATCTTGTTGGATGTTTTGTTTCGAGAGTTCTTTGAAATAGTTTATCATTCAACTTGGAGAGAGAATGTTTGTAAACATAGAATTTTTTTTCATAACAGTTATTTGGAGGGTCGGAATATTAGGCAGGGCTGTCGGATCGGATTTAGGACCACTCACGGTAATTGTTTTTTTTTCTCCAAATCTGAAAAAAATCTCTAGCTAAACAGAGAGTTACGAGTGAAAGCGTCAAGGGAAAGTTTAAGGTATAGTGACCCCGTCTACCAGTCTCAGAACTTCTTTCTAATTGCAAGCCTTTTTTATCACCAGACGGTGTCAATCGAACAACTTCGAACAAAAATCGCAATCGAACCAATCGAACATAATCGAACGCGATCGAATAATTGCGATTCGATTGTCGAACGTAATCGAATCCCAATCGAACGGCCTATTCCTGGGTAATATTCGATTGTGTTCGATTGAGCTTGAGTAAGGTTAGATTGGTTCGATTTGATAGTTGACTATGTTCGATTGGTTCGATTGATTGTTAATTACATTGGATTAATCTTCGATTTCGTTCGATTACGATTATGTTCAATGAGTTTGATTGCGATTAAATTAAATTGGATCACTCTGTTAGAGCTTTTTAGCGTGGGCAGCCGAGCGCTTAAGTACCATACCGTAAACGGCCATAACTTGCAACACGGACTTAACTTGCAAAAGCTTTGTTTATTTACGTTTTCTCCACGTTGATTGCTTTGTTTTCTTTCATTTTTTCAGGGAATGTTCGAAATGGTAAACTACACGTTAATCAAGCAAAACAAGCCCGATTGAATAATTTGTTGCGAAGATGAAGATGAAAAAGTGAAAATAATTAGGTCACTCCAATAAACCCCACCGCTTGGGCGATTGACGTTCTCTTACGATGCAATTTCTAGAAAGCTCGAAAGAAGAAAGACGAGGCCTTGCTGGATCGAAATCCGCAGCTCGTACAGTTTTTCGTTCTTCCGTATTCTTCGATTGAAGTTGCTAGATTACATTTCACAACGAAGAGACGTTTCGATGCATAAATTGGATAATTACCAATGCTTACATGTTAAATCAATCAACCATTGTAACTGAAGGATCTCAGCTGAAGTTCTGCTTCCTAATGTCCCATACGAAAACTAATCATGTTAATAACAAGACTGGTGTCATAAAAGTGCCTCAAAAGAAATCAATAAAATCATTCGTCGTTAAACTGTAATCATCAATTTTACGATCAGGGGGTCAAGGATTGTTCAAGTGCGTTTCTTTTATAAGAAAAATTTAATTGAAATAAGTTTTACAATTCGTTGGATTTACGGAAAAAGAATGACCAAAAGACAGGACGGATAAAAAAAGCAACCCTTCAGGAATGAGGAGTAAATATCAGAGCCAATTTTGTAAGAGTATAAGAAATGCAAGAAGGATAAGAGCTTCGGAAAAGAAAAACACACCCTGTACACGCTAATTTTGAATTTTTCTTAAGAACTTTTTTAATCAAAAGTGATTATTTTTCCTTCAAACCTGTTCCGAATTTAGTTAAGATACAGGGGTGTAAAAGAAAGTATATGTAACACTGTATATGGACGTTTCGGCGATCGATATAGATTGTGAGACAGGGGTGTGTGCAAAGTCAACGTCAAATGAGCGTTATGAGTATTCTGATGAAGATGAGATGAGTATTCTGATGAATATTCCGGTATCTCGTCAATGGGAACCAGAGAAGGAGTAGCGTATTAGACAATCATTTCTCAGTCTAAGAGGTGTCACTCTTTGCAAATGCAGAACTCCGGGCAGACAGTGACGGGATACATGGTAAAAAGTAAATATCCGTTTTCTTTTCGAATTTTTACAAATCTCCTATATATAAATACGGTAAATCATGTCATGCCGAAACACCTGTCTCAAAGCCCCGGTGGAATTTTTTCCCACAACGGGGCCAATAATTTCTATCAAAATCTCTATGGGGATAGGAATTCTATTGTTCCAAGTTTTAAAATACACAATGAAGATGGTTTTGGAGTGCAATTTTTTACATTGGATGGATTTCGAATGGGGATGAAATCAACAGGGACGAACTTTTTTGTATCTATTCAACGATTCAATGCAAAAATTAGATTCTGTAATTATATAATACATAAGATCGAAAACACTCTCTCTCCTCTCTCACCCCGGAAGTAAAGTTCAATAGCAAAACGATGAATGAATTTGGCATACTATGACGAGGATTGGGGATTCCAACGGTAGAAGACGAAAGACTTAAAACAAATAATATATTAAACCGTTATTTAAACGTATAAGCTTTCCCGAGCCTATAATCTTCCTCGAATGTCTTCATTTTGTGTTTTATCACCACCAAAAAAATGTGTCAAACTTAAAATTTGAAAGAGCAAGGTGGTTGTTTTTTTGTGGAAACACGCAAATAGTGATACCCAATAATATTCGCTAAATATTTTTCCCGAGAAAAATTTTACATTTTTAGTGTTCTATCCCTATGAAAGTATATATCATATTTGATTGAATCTCACCTGTCAAAAACATCTAGTACTATATTTCGATAAAACTTTCCATTTTGTTAAGGAAAGACTTCTTGCCTTACAAATTTGGCGAATTCGGCAACATTTTTCACTCAAAAATTTTCATGGAAATCCATCTATACGCTATTTCCAAATTTTGAGTCCCATAAGATGGTAAATCACAATAAGGTACGGATGATGGTCCTTGATTTGTTACCGTAACCTGCCGTCGTAATCCCAACTTTTAATTCAATATTTTATTTCGTTTTCATCTCAGCATTTAATTGGATTGATTTTTGTAAGCTGTAATTTTGCGAGGCAAAAGGTTCGTTTTTTTTAATTTATATTCACTAATCGGCGATTGCAAAACAAAAGTTTTGCGAGTATTGAATTTCCCAACTCAGTTTTCTCTCGCAATTTAGCAAGATTTTATTTTCGTGAATGAAAGGCAAACATTTCCAAAAAAGCGAAAATATAAATTCGCGAAAATTAATCCAATTAAAGTAGACTTTATTTTGCTTTAGTTGAGATCGGGGTGTAGAAGAATCATTCAACTCGTCGAAGGTACGAAATAACAGATCTTTGTTACACTGAGCTTCTCCGCTTGGTAATGCCCCCCGTCTTTCTATCGATGTTTTTGCAAATGTTCCCTTATCGTCATAAAAAAGCCAAACCAATTATGAATTTGCATGTGTGAGAAGTAATCGTAATTCACAAATTGATCCGTCTTTTGTCTACAACAACGCACTCCATCGTTGTGCCATTTTTTAATTATGCTATTAAAATTTGTTGAAATCAAATTTTTCTCATGTGATAGAGTTGGCGCGTGTTCAGTATGTTGATGTTATGAAATTAGCACCGTTGCAAGTTGTGGACTTTGAAGAAAATTTTTTGGTCATCTTTGGATTAACGACGTTTTCGATTAAAGTTTCTGTTTGGATCAATGTACAGTGAGGCTGGAACTTCGATTTTTGAGGATTACGATTTTACCAGCTTTTTAGCAATTTTTGCCTCGCTAACCCAAATCTCGCAACCTCTTTACCTTAAAGGAAAATCGAAATTAGAGTTTTTCAGCGTTCCGAAAAAAACGCAAAGCAAAAATCTTTTCATCTTCACAGGATCGATTCTCAACAACAAAATACATCTTTTGGTCTTTGGGTTTGTTTCTGACGTTTTTCCTTCAAAGAATATTGATCACTTTCCTTTTCCCCTCGAGCGCGGGAGAAAAAAATGATTAGCTTGCATTCTTGCGCGAACGGCTTCAAGAAAGTCATAATGGCAGATGATTTTAAAAGTTTCTGAGGAAATGTGTGGAATTTATTGATGTTGATGGCTTGTTGATTCTTTAAAGAAAAAAGATAACAGGTATAGCTTTTTCTAATCTTGGAATATCGAGGTTCAGGGCTGCAAATAAGCGTCGGTCATCGGTCAATGTCCGACTGGAAAAGCCATTTGACCGACTGAAAATCTTTTGTGTCGGTCACGATGTCCGAATGAAAAAAAACAAATTATCAAACCTTATAAAGGAGCAAAAAGAGATAAAAGGATCACATTACCTTTTGATTCTAAAATAGTTGTTCCAATTCAATTACCCATTGAAAACGTTTCTCCGATCAAACCAACCGAATGCATTGGATTGAGACAGGGTTATAAACAAAAATTTACAATGTTGTGGTAAAGTAGGGAAGACGTTTTTTAATGAAGAGCGCGTGTATAAACTCACCTTTTTTGAGAAAGATCAAATGAATTGACTTGATCATCAAACAAAGAAAAAGATCAAATAAATAAAAGCACCAGTTGCAATTCAGTTTGTGAAAGGCTTTTATAAGAACATGCCAAAAGTAATGTAGCCAATGATTCCTTATTTACCTGATTCACTGTTCTTAAAAAAATAATAAACGTACAAAAATGAGTTTGTGTTTTAATAAATTTTTCGCGCCAAAACTTTTCTATGACGTCAAGGCTTTTTCTTTCATTTTAAAAACGAGTGAGGCATGCGGCAAACATTTTCTTTCTCTCGCTATCAATTTTTGGTTTTTCTACACAGAAGATATAAGTTATTTTAATCATTCTGATTATGATAAATTATTTCCTCTTCTATTTTTAATTTTTTTTTGTTATTGTTATATGATGTTTAATTGTAGCTAGCATTATGAAAACTTATTCGTGCATCGTGAATCGTTGGATCGCACATCGTAAATTACACAAACTGCTCTTTTTTGATCGTTCAAAGGAAATATTTTTCATTGCTTCATGTCTTATCGAACGGAATCACTTTTTGCTATCTCTAAACACCCTGTCTCATTTAATTCTAAATACTAATTACCGTCTCTATTTTGGCAAATATGCTCAAAAATGTAATAAGTGATAGTAAAGTCTCGTTTTTCTATTATGTTAAATATCCACGAAAAAAAGTATATACAGAATGACCGACTGAATTTTGAGTTTGCCTGACTGGATTGTGTTTCAGTCGGACATGATGTCCGAGAGACTAAAAATATTTATTTGCAGCCCTGGAGGTTCCAGCTACACTGATGTATGGTAATCTAAAAAGGAATAAGGTAGAAGCTTATTTTGGGAAAGTTTCATTGCTATAACTTTTCTAGGTTAAAAGATACAGCATCGTTTAGTCAAAAAACGCTGTTTTTCGTTGCAAGTTATGGCCGTTTACGGTAAAAGCGAATAAAATCTAATACAATTAAATTAATCGAACGTAATCGAATACAATCGAACGTAATCGAAGCAATCGAACAGTAAATCCTGGGTAATATATTCGATTGCGTTCGACAATCGAATTGCAATTATTCGATTGCGTTCAATTGCGTCCGATTGATTCGACGTTCGATTCGTTCGATTGACACCGTCTGGTTATCACTCTCTGGCAGATTAAATGTGCAATAAGGCGATGGGAATTTGATGTTCTGTTTACCGTCGACCGCCCGTATGCTCTTGAACTGCCGCTCAAAAAAGTTCATTATTTCTTAAAAACTCATTATTTTCTTCTTTTCCTGTGCCAAGCTATCCAAAACACTCAAAGTGAATCAAAAATAACATCTTCGCTAACAAAATGTGCGCCTTGAGTAAAAAACATGGTTCCAAACACGTCCGCGAATGGGGAAAGCATTTTTTTAGGCAGAGGGCGGCATCAAGGGCGTTTTCTCGAACGCGTTTGAATTTTCGCGCATTTTCAAATGTCTAAAAAACTAATAAAAAAATTGAAAGATAAAAGTAATTTAATGGTGTTGAAAATAAAAAACAAATTATGGCAGTTCTTTGTTTGGTTTCATATCATCAAACCCCTAAGAAAAAATATCTAAAACTATGAAATAAACTTGACTCTGTTTCTACTATAAGAAAACAGTTTGATTTGCAAAAAGGAGCTAAAAATTCCTGTTAGTGTAAAACACAAAAGTTCTGAACACTGAACTGCACGACTTTTTAAACTTTTTTTCCAGTGGCTTTATACGTTCAATCGGGTTCAGCTGAATGAAGCTATACCTTACGCATTATGCTTAAATTTTGCAAGATTAGCATGGGGTGTATTTAAGAACACCAAAATGCTGTATTATTCAATGGAAATCTTATATTTATTAGTTGAACCCGACTATTTGTTTTATCGGCCCACGTTTTCGACTACCATTTTGAATTTCCATTTTGGGCGACAGTCGGAGGGCGTTTGTTTGCGGCGGCGGGCGGCCAGGTCTTCACACCCTCGCGAGCCAGGGCCGACTAGCCGTATTGTATAAGGGTTGCGAAGCGATCCAGACTCAACCTCAATTCGCAAGTTGCTAGCAAAACTAGCCGTTTTGTATAAGGGTTGCGAAGCGACCCAGACTCCACCTCAATCCGCAAGTTGCTAGCAAAATAAGAGACACTCGAAAAATCCCTCTAATAAAGCCGCTATAGATATAGAGACAGGGTCGTAAAAGAGCCTTAATGCCCCAAACACACCACATAACCCACGGCGGCACAACACCCGCCGCCGCCCGCGCATCACTCTTTTTTTCCTTCTAGTTATTCTAGTGTAAATGGTGCCTTATTAAAATCGAACGATATTTGTCGAACGATCGAACATTTTTATTCGAATCAAGAATCGTCTGTCATAATCATCAAAACATAAAAATAAAACAAAAACAAAAATGTACAATGATGGCTTGTTGGTTCTTGGGCAGTTTTGATTTATTTCTTGACAAATTCGACAAATTTGATTACCTCCGTACTTCTTTATCATAGAATATCCGCTTGGTTTTGCAAGGTAAGTTTCGTTCATTAAAAGAGCACTCCTCCCGCCCGCCCCCGCCCGCGCGACTTGCAAAAACCTCTCATTGATTGACCTTATTTGATACTTGATACTTGCTGTTAAAAGTCAAGGGATGATGAAGATCCTTTCTGTCAACGTTGAAACTAATTTTTTTCATATAACAGCAAAATAAACATTTAAAACCGAAGAACCACTGCTTAGATTGCTTAGATGCGTGCCGCCCGCGCGGCAATTTGATCAACTTCAGATTCTAAGTCCGTGTTTCGGCTTCCGCTAATTTTGTTGCTGTTCACTGTTAGGGTACACCATTTTAAAACGGCATTTTTCGCAGTCCTAGCTACCAAACCGAGAAAGTTTCTGTGGCTTCAAGCCAAACCATTCAAGGTCATTTTGATAAAATCATCGGTTTGGAGATGTGATTTATATAGCAAATTTCATAGCAAATTTTCAATTGGGATAGAAGTTAAAGGTACGTGCACACAATATAGCAAAACTGCTTCGCTCATAAATTCGCTTCGCAATAAACGATTCTGCGACTTAAAGAGGCCAGTACCGTATATTTGGAGGAATCGTTTAGGGTATTAAAAAAAAGTTGGTATTGAAAAAAAAAAAGTTGGTGTCGAAAAAAAAAATTGGAATAAAAAAAAAAGGTTGGTATTAAAAACCTTTTTTTGGCGCGCCATAAAGCTCCGTCGATTATTATAAATGTAAATTGATCGTCGGCTTCTTCTCGAAGTATCATCAAGTTAATCAAGTGTGTCATTTTTTACAAAGTGCGTCAGGTATTACAAAATGCGTCTATTACAAAGTGCGTTAGGACAGTCCTCCCCACCCCTCCCCCCTAAATAAAAGAGGGGGCCCACAGTTTCAAAATCTCATTTTCGAACAACGTGTGCACGCGTGCCTTAGTCCTGGCGGCCCTGGTGGCTTACACAGCTTCAAGTATACTGGCAAATAATCATATTTTTTGTGTCTGTTTTTTGTTTGTTTGTTGTCAATTATTACTCACCAAAATGGCGGAGGCATTTACTTGCGGATTTTCAATAGCGCTCCGCAACACATACGTCATAATTATTACTTTTCACTTTTTTTGACATTTGTACGAGTTGCAATCCCACAATTCAACGCGGCTCAATTAAAGATACGTGCAAGCTGTTACATATCTTTTGTCAAACGATGCAAATTAACGTGCAAAAGAGATTAACGCAAAGGTTGATGGGATTGGAATTCGTACAAACACATCGAGAGCAATGATTATGTCAAAAATAAAATCTATTTTTAGATTCAGCGCGGTGCGCTATTGAAAATATCAGGATTAAAAAAAAAACTAATCAAATCAAAGCAATAAATTTTTATGAATAGAAAGTAGTTTTGATAAAATCCGCTGGGAGTTAATCACCATGGCAAAAATTTCAAACGTGGCAAGTGCGATGTCCGTGACGTAATTTATGAAAAGGTCTATTTATAAATATACGATACATACTGTACAAGCCTGATTAAATAAAGAATTTTAACTCCAATCTTGCGCGTCGAATTTAATTTTTTTTTGAATGTGTGTTAAATTGGGGAAAATCAGAGAAGGATTTTGAAAAGTTACTTACTATCACTAGAGGGGTTCGTTCTTCCATGTTTTTGAGTTGTTGATGACAAAATAACTCTTTCTGCCCGTCTTTCTGTCATGAAACCTTTGCCTGACTAAAACAAAACAGCACCCGACTTCAATCAAAGTAGCTTTTTCATAAAACCAATGGCGGTCAGGAAAAAACAATAAAAGCTCAGTTCAAAAAAACATTCCAATCACTTTAAGCGGAAAACTCTTTACAAAATGAAGGACTTTATTTGATAGCGGCGGAAACAGAGTTAATTACAAAAACCTGGACTTAATTTACCGCAAACTACTCTTTTCTTTTCTGAAAGACAAATACACGTCTTTTTTTTTTTAAGAAACACACTTTTAAGAAACATGAGGCTCAGAATGACTAAAAACTCACACGACCCGATAGATTACACAAATTCAGGCTAAACTAAAGCAACAAGAAACAATGAAATAGAATCCCAAAGGGCTAGAAGCGAATCTTTAACCTTTCTCAGGCAAGAAAAAGCGAAGCCTTTTAAATGTGCGCCGTATTTTTGATGACGGAATCTAGCGATTTCTTTGTTTTCGAGTTGTACATTTTTGAAAATCTGGCGGTAAACTTTAATTTCATCCAGCATTTGTGTGAAGTCGCGCAGCTTAGGTGGGATTTAATGGCTTCAAATCCTATACCTAGAAGATTCACTTCTAGACCTTTCTGGTTTTTATTTCATTGACAAGAAATATCGATCATAAAAAGTCTGAAATGATTCTCTGGATAACAACTGAGTCACATTGGTAGTACTTTGGATTTTAAAGACACAAAGCCCGTTGGCTCTCCCTTTCACTGGTCAAAATATCATCCCAGTTGAAAATTATACTCAAATATTTCTCCCCGATGAAAATCAAATAACTAGATCCGCTCACAGCTTGTATATGATGGAAAACGTAAAATGTAAAAGCAGTAAATTTACAAAACAAAAAAATGAAGCGACTGCTTATGTAGAAATTTTCGTGACTTCATCAGTATATAGCTCAACAAAAGATGATACCCTTTTTATAATGGAAGCTAGAAATTTGACAAAAAACGTAAATAATAAAAACAATTTAAAAGCTTAAAGGTTTTAAGTGTTCCCGTTTCATATCAGGCACATTTTCATATCAGGACAGTGTCTATCTATTGTTATATGCTGATATGAGCAAAAACAGTGTTTTTCTTTACCTCTGTCTGACCAATCTTGCTCCACATCCGTGTCAATCCAATGTGAAAAAGCTTGCGAATTAAAATTGACGAGTAAGCAAACGATATCACTCTTATTTAAATAAAAACAAAACCTTTAACTATGTACAATAAATTATCATAAAGATTCTATTCTATTGTACATGATGCTTATAATTCATGTAATTAAAATAAATAATAAATTCATTAAAAATTTGTAAAAATGCCACAAAAACATCATTGGCCCAGCGCTAGCGATAGGGCCTTTCACTTGCAAGTCCTTTTAGGCAGAAACTGCGCTTAGAACCAGTAACACACTTTTTAATTGTGCCGTCTGTAGAGGGAAAAGCTTGCTAAAGTCGGATACTGGCTATAAAAGATATATTTTCTGATTCCGCGCTCCTTCAAAACAATTTTCAAACCAAAACAAGATGGCGGTCGAAGCGAGGAGGTTGATTCATACTTTCTTGAAAATTTTCTTTGCTTTAGTGGCCAAGAGATTTTCAAACCAAAGAAATTTTGTAGTGATTTTTCTTTGTAAATCTTTTTCAACATTCTGTCATATCTTATATCTTTGCTCAAGTTTTCATAAAATTTTATGAGTGAAAATTCTCCTTTTAAATCACTTTCATTTTTAGTTTCTTGTTTTCAAAAAAACTTTATTTTTAGAAAATGATAACTTCTGTTCTGATATAGATATAAATAAACCGAAATGCAGCTCATGTGTAAACTTAAGTAATCAAGCTCATGTGTAAACCATTGAGTTTCAAGCCGAAGGCTAGAGGTCAATCTCTAACCTTTCTCAGGCAAGAAAAATTGAAGCCTTAAAATATGCGCCGTATTTTTGATGACGGATTGAATCTAGCAATTCCTTTGTTTTCGAGTGATATATTTTTCGAAATTAAGCGGTAAATTTTAGTTTCAATCTGTCATTTGTGTAAAAACCAGGCGGGTCGCTCAAGGCCGCGCAACTTTGGTAGGATTTGTTGGCTTCAAATCCTACCAAGGAGATTGACCTCTAGCCTTCGGCTTGAAACTCAATGGTGTAAACCAAGTAATCAAGCTCCAAGCTTATCGTACCTATGTGAGGCTGATTCTTGAATATGCATCAGTTTTCTGGGATCCTCACACTACAGCAAACATCAACTAATTAGAAATGGTCCAACGCAAGGCATCCAGATTTATATGTAATGATTGGAGATATTCCAGTAGTCCAACCACCATGATTCGTAATCTTAACCTTAAGACCCTCCAGCAAAGACGGCTTGAAACTAAACTGAACTACATGACATAAGATTCTACACGATCGAATTGCTTGTTTCAAAATATTTATTTTAATAGTTTTTAATTTCCAAATTACAAATAATTCACTCTTACACTTTTACATTTTGAGTCTACACCTACTTTTGTGCTTTCCACATTTTCACCAGCGTCTTAGAAAATCTCGCGCAAATGTTTTTAACTTTTTATTTTATTTTATCCTTTATGTTTAAAATCACGAAAATGTACGTAATGTATTATGTGATAATTCAATAGAACTTTAAATAAGATTGGAACTTTTTTCTCGATGCTACACACAAGAAAACAGTCACTTCTGGATCTGTCGCTGTTAACAACGGTCAGTGTTGGGACGTGGTATGATTTTCAAACTTGACACATAATCATTTCAAGTAAACTGAATTCTGGAATTTGTTAATGGACACTAAAATGGAGCTCATATGTGTAAATTTGAATATTATTGGAACTTTTTTCTAGATGCTACACACAAGAAAACGGTTGGATCTGTCGCTGTTAACACCGGTCAGTAAGGGCGTGGCAAGATTTTCAAACACGACACATAATTTATCTTTCAAGTACAAGTAAACTGATTCTGGAATTTATTAATGGACACTAAAATGGAGCTCATGTGTAAATTGGAACAAGATTGGAACTTTTTCCATGATGCTATGCGTGAAAATGATTATTTCGGGATCTGTCTCGTTTAACGATTGGTGGCTTGATTTTTCAAACTCGATACAGAATTATTTCAAATAAGCTGATTATATGGAATATGTTAATGGAGACTAAAATGCAGCTAATGTGTAAATTTGAACAAGATTGGGACTTTTTTCATGATTCTACACATATTAAATAAAATGGTCATTTCTGGATCTGTCGTATCAAACGGTCGGTGGCTTGATTTTTCAAACTCGACTCACATAATTATTTAAAGTATACAAACTGATTGTGGAATATGTTAATGGAGACTAAAATGCAGCTCATGGGTAAATTTTCAGGTTGCTACGCATGAATAGTGAAAATGGTCATTTCTGGATCTGTCACATTAACTGTTGTAGTAGGGGGCAAAACTAAGGATCCATGACAACTTTTCTAGGACGCAACCACTTGAATTTTATTAGCCTGGATATCCAGACCGTAAACTATTTCACCGTCTAGTTTTTTAAAGATTATTTTTCTGGTCTGGTCTGCTCCAACTGACATATGCCTGTAGGGATATTTGTCCCTGCATATGTGAGTGCATCTAATTGGTTAAAAAGCACTAAGCCCATTCACTAAGCAGGATATTTGTAGGATTTTTTATATTTTTCTATACGCGCGTTTAATTTATGGAAAAATTTTACTTTGCGAAAAAAGGTAACCCTAACCCTAATACTACCAAATGTAAATGAAAACACAGGTTCATTTCTAAACAAAATGGCCACAGTCTTTATAAATGTGGCTGATATTTTGATGTAGTTTAAAGTAGTTTTGAAAGTTTTTCGAGTTTGAAAAAGAGCTTTTATGGTAGGTTAATTATGTGTGTTTTTCACTCATAAAACTTTATGAAAACTTGAGCAAAGACTATAAGATATGACAGAATGTCTGGATACCCAGCCTAGAATTTTATTGGAAAGTTGAATTTAGCTGAAGACATTTTCGCGAGGGGTCCCCTGCTAAGGCCTGGCAAAATATTTATTGGCCCAAGACTGACGTTACCGGCAAAACTGTAATGGTAAAAAATGGGTACTAAAAAATTGACGATTTTTGAAACTTGTCGACTTGTGTTAAACCGGGTGAACCTGCGCCTGTAGGCCCGGTTAGTAGGGCATCATTCAATAAAATTTCAAGCGTCTAACCAATGAGAAGTACCGTGGTGATTTTGAAAACATTTCTTGCTGTCTTCACTTTGATCCATGTCAACGGGGTCATACATTTGCTGTTTTGCCCGCTCGTTTTCAACACGTTACTTTTCGCTTTTGCTGGGCCTTCACGCCCAACGGGCTTCTTGTTTACTCTAGTCTACACACACAGGCCTTACTCTTGGTCTATAGGCACTGCTATAGGCGGCCACTAGTAACCCCCACCGGGAATTGCTTATTAATAGGTTTAAAAGCATAATATACAACTAGATGTTTGTCAATAGAGATTTCAAATAAAAGAATGTTTAAAACACATCTGATTGGCTTGGGTTTCGAAACTCTCTATTGTTTCACTTAAACCTCAAGGCCGGTCTCCACCCCGTCTCCACTTACGCACGCTGTACTTTATCTATCAAAGCTTCCACGCTATTGGTCAAAAGAAAAATGAATCAATTCCATTAGCACGATCTGACGTAACGGTTGAAAAAAGTTGAAATGTGTTCAACTTTTTTTACAAGCGCACTTCATTTTTATGACGTAATCCTTTCTCCAAGCAAAAAGGATTGAAGCCAAAAAGTGCGATTGCAGCGCGCGCAAGTGGAGACCGGCCTTCAGTGCGAGTTTTACGTTCGAAAAAGAGGAAGATATGACGTAGTCTACATTTACTCCATTTTACAATCCTTGATTCTCGTAATATTTCACACAATCCAAATAAGCATCCAAAGTTACATGTTGAGCACTGCAATATTCCTTGAAAATGTTCTCTGTCAAGATACCACCATAATTAGATTTCATATGCGTCATGTATCGTACCCAAGTTGAGTTTTTGAAAGTAACAAGATTTTGAACAATACCTTGTATCGCCTTCATTGAAATTCTTGCACCATAACACTCGGAAAATGTATATTCTTTTTCCCATAAAGCTTCACCATGTGCTGAAAGTTATATAAATATATGTTATAAGGCGATGCCAATTTAATTTGTTGTTTTACGGGCCAAGCCACCCCAAACAGAGGGCCGGTCGGCGAAAAAATAAAAATAAAAGTAGAATTTTACCTAGTATAAATCTTCTAAAAAGGCAGCAAAAAATACTTCCTCTTGACAAAAGTTCGAAATAGAAAATAAAAAGACACAAAAGCTCGAATTCATGGATAAATTATTGAAAAATTTAACATGAAATTCTCGAAACCTTGAAAAAACAACAAAATTTTTGAAAATTTGTCAGCCTGTAAAGCAATGAAAATAAAAATGTACTGCCAAAATCAATTTTATTTTTATTTTTATTTTTGGAATTTCAGGGTCGGTCGGGCCCGTAAAACAACTAATCAAATTGGTCTTGCCTAAAGAAAATTCTGAACGAGAAAAATATATCCAATATTGTACGAGTGAAAGTGTGATACTGGTATATTGTCAACTTGAAAAATATCAACAAACTTTTCCCTCTCCATTTGTAGCTGGGAGACCCGTCTACTCTGTTCGTGTGATTTCGAAGTATAACATTTAGTTAAAACGAATACCTTATCGGGGAAAAAAATGTCGGAATTTAATTTAGTCGGGGTTTTTTTTCGTCAGGGAAAAATTTCGTCATCTAGAGGCATTTTCGTACGAAATTCAAACCAAATGTAAACAAATTCAAACTGGGTCAAAAATACCATACTCTCAATGAGTAGCTTCTAATGGGATATTTGCTTATGTTGTGTGAGTTTGAATGGAGAGTATGGATCTCCAGACTACTCCATTTGTGTCGCTTCTTTGTTTTTTTGTCACTTCCTGTATTTTGGTGAAATCAACATCAAAACATTCGACTCTTCAAAAATGATTCGAATGTTCATTAAAATATCAAAACATTCTTTAGGCTGCTGGCATCAACTAACGGATTCGTGCTCCTTATAGACCCCCCCCTGTTTTGACAACTTTTGAGAGAAAACATTCCTGAGTAAATTTTGGGATAAGATACAAAAGTAAGTACAAAATATGATCTCTCGCTTACCAGACCCCTTTTTTGAACGCGGTCTTGTATTTGTATTTGTATTGCTTATATTTTTCATGTTGATAATAATATTACTTTTATGATAAAGAAAGGAGACGCGTCTCAGGGTCGGATACAGGAGGTAGGCTATCTTATTCATGGAGAGTAATTAGTTTCCATATAAGGTAATATGATAATAAAGTACACTCTCCTTCATTGGTTAGAGCCTCCCTCTGTATCCGAGCCTGCGTCTCTTATGCTGGGGAACAGAATCAACAACAAGACGCCTTAGCGGCGTGAAGGCCCAGCGATTGTCTTACGCTTATGCGAAATACGCGTGTAAATTTTTTATCTGACTGTGTTTAATTTACGTAATTGCGAGGTACATTTTCTTTATGTCTGAATCTGATATTGGACGCTTTTTGTACTATTTTTCCTGTTACAACTACCTTTTATATAGAGGTTTAAAATTTGAACTAATTGATTAGGCACTTATAAAAGGGGTTCAATTATTTCGCTAGGTTGGTATACACAGGGAAATAAACTAAAATAATGTTTTTCCTTTGAAGAGATAATTATTTGTATGAGGGTGTTTGGAGTTTAAATCTCATAGTAGATCTTTAACAAGGGAACTCATAGGTAACCGACAATTAAAAAAAAATAGTACTACATATATACAGCTGCATAAACTACGCTTCAAAAAATTATAAAAATTTAATTAAAGTTACAAAACGCACCATAATAAACAATCCTTTAATTTTTCATTAAGTCTTAATCATATTGTTTTAATTGTTGAAAATAGCCAACATTTATTAGACGATGATCTCATATTTACTGAGAAATTTCAATGTTGACAATTTGGACAAAATTCACAAAAACAGTATGGCATTCTAATTTTGTTTAAGATTTCAATTAATAGTATACTGTATTAAAGCAAAGGTAGTCAAAAGATTTCCCACAAACAGTTAGTCGCATTAGCATCCCACCGAAATGCGTATCAAAGATTAATGCTGCCATTGCACTATATCGGTTACTTGACTCGGAAGCAAAAAAATGCATCACAAAACTTCTAATAGGATTCATGAAAAAATAAACTGGCGCTTTTTAATGAAATTAACATTTTTATGAGAAATTACCAAAATTTTGAGCCATAGATGAAAAAATTTGAACCGTGCCAACGTTGAAAACTAATTTGAAGAACAACTTCTCAAGAAAAAAATATTCAGGGGAGAAGACACCCACCTAGATCGACATGCACCAACAAATAGGCTATTTGCCCGGAATTTTTTCCCGACCTGAATATCTCCATTATGTTTTGAAAAAGAATTTTCCCATAAAACAATGAAATGTACGATTGAAGTAAGGATGGCAGGTGAAGCAAAGGATGGAATAGTTAAAAAAATTCAGACAATTTTGCAACTTCCTGACTCAAAATAATTGGAAAATTAAGAGAAATTATCAGTCGGTTGGACGACAAACACAAGTTATTTGAAATTGTGGCCTAAACCAATCTAGATATTGGTAAACAATGACTGTTAGCTGTAAAATTTGTAAAGTTATCGGTAACCGAACAAATCGCTACATGGAAGGTCACACATCTCAAATATCTTTGGTCGTTTTTAAGCATTCCATTTGCCTGGACCTTTAGACCTTCAAATGATACCAAAAGTGCAATCAAATCTACAGTATAATAGAGTTTCTTCAGGAAATTTGCAATTCAATTTGATTGTCCATTCTGTTTGATTGGATGATGATGATATTGACTCGAAAGTTTGACTTTTGTAGCGTGACCTGACCAATCCAACGTTTGCTCTGTTTTGTTTTTGCCATATATCAATTTTGTTTAACTGTATATCAATAAGTATTTCATACAATACATATATACATCTGTGATAAAATTCTACCCAAAGCTGATATGATAATCAGATTGTCATACTCATATAAAAGTTCAATAAGTTTCACTAAGTTTCACGGTGTTTCAGGCACAATAATGTTGAATACCAGACCCCCGCGCTCGATAGGATCGATCATCGGAACGGCTCGATGACGGATCGATATGTGATCGATGGATTACTTATCGATCCGGATAGGAGATCGATGGAAGATTCAGCCATTAAAAAGTCTTGAGTATCGATCCTTCGTTGATCCATTATCGAGCTAGTATTTCAATCGAGTATATCGATTCGTCATCGATCGTTAATCGATTCGTCATCGATCGTTAATCGATTCGTCATCGATCGTTAATCGATTCGTCATCGATCGTTAATCGATTCGTCATCGATCGTTAATCGATTCGTCATCGATCGTTAATCGATTCGTCATCGATTCGTCATCGATCGTTAATCGAGTATGCATCGATTATAAATCGAGTATGCATCGATTATAAATCGATTATGCATCGATTATGCATCGAGCCCGTAAATCCTCGAATAAGCTTATTTAATTTAATTAATGAGCTTAGGGCTCAGGCGAAATTCCGTAATCTAAACCTTCAAGCAGATGTTGAAAGTTTCCCCGACCTTTTCCCAGAGCTTTCTTAGCGTGTCGAAAGTACATCGGGTGCCAGATAAGTACCGATAAGTAAATCCGGTTTGACGTCATTAGATCAATATGGATTGATTAATCAATTTAAAAAAACGGTCGATATTTTGATTGGATCGATAGAGGTGTCGATAGGTAATCGATAGGTGTCGATAGGTGTCGATAGGTAATCGATAGGTGTCGATAGGTAATCGATAGGTAATCGATAGCGAGAAAGATCGATTAATATTAGAGCTCGATTTTTAGAAAGAGTCGATAGGGTCGATAAGATCGATGATAGATCGATAACTAATCATAAGCTTAAAAAAATCTTGAGTATCGATCCTCTATCGATCTCCTATCCGGATCGATAAGTAATCCATCGATCACATATCGATCCGTCATCGAGCCGTTCCGATGATTGATCCTATCGAGCGCGGGGGTCTGGTGAATAACATCAATGTAAACAATGGTAGTAAAAACTTGCATGAAGATCATAATCATCCGCCAGCATGATTCAACACCATTGACTTTTTGGAAATCTTATTTCCAGTCACCAACCATTTCATATTGATTTGTCTTGTTTTTCTGGTAAGAAAGTTGTTAGTTATACTTAGTTATTGATTGCTCACTTAATACTCGAGCAAATCTTAATATGAATCAAATAGTTGTGTAATGTTGGCATGAATGAAGAAACCAAGCTTCAACGTAAGTTTGTTGTTTTTTGGATGCAGGCATCAGCCATCTTTTGATTAACTTCCTTGGAATTAAATTGGAATTCCTGTCTTATCTTTTCGTTATCCTTTCCAGTCAAATACATTCAGTCGGGTTCATGTTGAATGTACTCCTGACTGTATTATATCTAACATTACATAATAACAGAATAATAATAGAACAACATAATGTATAATGCAGTAGTATAATATACAATTTGCAAACACCGTAGTATAATATAACATATTATATAATTCATTTAAACACGAATACATCCAGTCGGGTTCATGTTGAATATATGGAAGCTTTTAGCCTGTAAACCATAAAACCCGTGTGATGCGCGAACACAGGGGAGACCCTAGCGTAACAGCAAAGGGCTAATGAAAGGCCCATATGCTATCGCTGGGCCAAAAAGAATTTCTCAAATGTCTTACCATTAGCAAGTGTAAAATCCATATAATATTGTGTATAATCAGACAGCTCAAGATCTTTACTCAAAGTAAACATACGAAAGGCAGCATTATTTTCTTCAATAGGCGTGATGCTTGGAGACATCAAAAGAAAAGCCTTTGGTATTGAAAGTTGTGTATTTGGATAGAAAGAATCGTGAACGTTTTGAATTTTGATCTTGTCTTTATGCGCGTGTCCGTAAAGCTGTCCTGAAAAACAAAATATAGAATTTAATTATAATTATAAATAGGGGTAATCATAGGTTGTGACTTAATAATGCGCAAGCTTGGAGAAAAAACACCCCATATGCTAATCACAAACGATTGTCCAGAATGTATTCACGAAGCTTATCATAGTACACGTTTTTTTTTATAAGGAACCTAAACTTTGCTCTGAGTCTGGAGTTCCTTATTTTTACAGAGAATTTCAGCCTAAAAATTCCTTATCGAGTTCCTTATTTACATAGCTGCTAAGTTTGGATTCGAAAAAATTGGATTCCTTAAAACTTCCTTTATTTTTTGGACCATTTTCAGCCTCGAGTTCCTTATAAACGTGTTCCTTATAAAAAAACAACGTGTAGGGGGCCAAGCCTGGGGTCCCGTGACATCTTTTTTACGACCTAGCCATTTTTAGTCTATTCCAAAGAACAGTATATTTTTGAGAGGGAAAACTTTTTATGACCATAATAGTGACGCCATAGGCAAAACTGCAAGCGAAAATGAGGGGTAGGAAGATAACTGATTTTCAAAATTCAAAATAAACGAAAATGATTGATACCATATCTGAAAGAGCATGAGATTTCGAGCAACAAGTGATACTTTTATGGACCTACCTGGTTATGCATTTAACACATGTATAGTTGATATCTACTTGAGCGTGACCGTTAAAACAATCATTCGGAACACAAATAGTGACGATTTATTAAAATTAGTCGTTTGTTTTCATCATTGATTGTCCCCGTGCCCATTGGGGTGGTTTTAAGGGAGGGGATAGAAAGGAAAAAATATCTATCTCATCAAAAAATTTAGGTTTTATAGTTAAGCACCTTTGTGCAAAAAATCATAAATAATGAATGAGCCAATCTCGAGAAAAGCTAACAACTATGTTAGTAATTGGTAATTTGATTATTAAAAAATATCGAATTTGGCCTATTTCTCTATAAAAACACGTCGAGCAGCCAACACTTCATGTGTAAACACCACTGACCTTTATATAACCCTGGACCAAGCAATATCTGCCATCTTTGATTGGAGTTTTTTTGGAATTGGTACCCGAGGAGAAGCCATTGCAATGTTAAAAATTGACGTCTAACGCCGCTACATCATCAAAAGAATTTGAGGAAAAGTAGACCTAGCGCTCTCGATGTATTTACAGCGCTATCGAGTAGTGCCGCCATTAGGGTACCACTTTTCAAAAAACTCCGATCAAAGATTTTGCTTGGCTGGCATTGAGAAGCTTGGTCCAGGGTATATAAAGGTCAGTGGTAAACACTAACATTCTTCAGATTAAGCCTTCACGTGCAAAAGAACACCAATCTAATAAAACAATTGAGAAATTTGGCTAAAAAACATTAATGTATGCTTATAAATAGTGATTCTTATGGATAAAAATTTAAATTAGTATGAAATTTGTCATTCTTTTTTGTCGTTTTTTATGAAATTTGTCGTTCTTTTTTGTCAATTTTTAGTAATGCAGGAATTGTAAGATAGAGCAAAAAATCATAAAGAATGAACGAGCCAATCTCGAGAAAAGCTAATAGTAATAACTAAGCAATTGGTAATGTGCTTATAAAAAAATATCGACTTTAGCCATTGTTTCTGTAAAAACACGTCTAGCAGCCAAAAGTTTATGTCTAAACACAAATATTCTTCAAAATTAAGCCTTCATGAGTAAAAAATATCTATTTCTTCAAAAAATAGAGCGTAATTTGGCTAAGAAATCAAAATATAGAAAAATAAAAAAATAGAGTAATCTGGCTAAGAACATGTATGTATGCTTATTTAAATAGTGATTCTTATAGATAAAGATGCGTTTTTGAGCTGAAATTTATTTTTGCGAAAATCTACTTGAGCCATCTTTTACCTATGATGCTTCCCTACTTTCATGCAAAAAATCAGAAAAAAATAATGATAAAATATTCCACAAAGTCCAAAAAACACTTTTTTAGCCCTTTTTTGGCTGAAATTTACCCAAAAACTTGTTTTCCGAAAACCGGGCTCCGTCACATTTTCGGCATTGCCATTTTGCATCATTGTGCAAAAAATCAGAAAAAACTAACGAGCAAATCTCGAGAAAAGCTCATAACGAACGAACGAACGAACGAACGGACAACGGTTAATCTATAGAACCTCCACCGGGGTAGATCCAAAAAATGCATGGGAAAAAATTTTTCATTAAAACAGGCGGCACGCATTTACTACAAGCAAGATATAATGTGTGGTAAGTGTCTTTTTAAAATTTTTTTTTCTCTAGAATCACCACCTATTGCAGTTACTACACCAGGGAAGTAACTGTTTTCAGAAAAAAAAATTTAGGCACCAGGGGTTTCTACATTTACTGCACCAGGGTGGTAACTGTTTTCCAGGAAAAAAATTCAGGTACCACCCCCATTTTTGGGTGGAAATATCAAAAACACCATTCCTATGCAACTTTGTGACATTGTGTAGAAATATACTGTTTACTTTCACTTTCATTTAACAATGAAAGTACACCAACACATATAAACAGATATAAAACAAGTGATACTTTTATGGACCTACCTGGTTATCAAACTAATCAATGAACATTGAAACGATGAAACACATGAGACATAACTGGACAAAATACAAAAAAAATAAAGAAAAATCAAAGCATATCTATTGGAAGAAACTATCAACACTATTGAAAAAGATTTTTGAAAAAGAAATAAAAAAGCTATTAAACGCTTTTCTTTATAAAAACAATCCACTATCAGAAAAATGCAAAGCTTAATAAACAATGGGCTGCATGCATCCCCAAATTAGTTTTGATATAGGGGATGCGAATCGGGCTCTGATATCGCTTCCGAGAAAATTACCGAATAGCTATGTATTTTGCAGAATTTTGGCGACTTCTATTTTTCAAAAAAATTGATGTGTATTGTTTGAGTTATTTGATGACGTAAATAGAAATCAAATAAAGATTCAAATAAAAAGAACATATGGCTAGAAATCTCAGGGGCAGTGAGTTTACCAACTGACGGTATATGCGGCGAAAAAATTGGCTTTTAGAATCACACCCTTACAGTGCAGAAAAAAATCGGTGAAATTCATACCCTTACAGTGCATTTTTTCAGTGCAATTTTAAACTCTTTTAGAGCAAAAAAGATCAACATTTTCGAGCAAAAATTTGCATTTTTTCTAACATTGTGGCTTACAAGGTCACGCGATGCACTATTACAGAATGCTACCAGCAGACGTGAAGCCTTCATACGAGCTGATAAAAGAGATGTTGCTGAACTACTTCTGGTCGTCCGATATCAGAATGTTAAAGAAAGCTGAACTAGTCAAACTCAAACAAGAGGAATGTTCATCACTAGATGTCTACCTTGAAAAACTCGAAGAGCTAGTGTAGCAATTAAATTACAGCAATGAGCAGAAATTGGATTCACTCATCGCCGGACTGAATGAGGATTTACGAATATCAATCATTTTAAAGAGATTCAAAACCTTCAGTGAAGCAGTGGCTTACATCAGATTAGAGAACGCGATCAAGCCGAATTACAATGTGAACTCCACCAAACTGCTCAAAGAGCTGAACGAAAAGATCGACAAATTAGCAGCTGACGCGTGTACTATCCAATCTTCCAGTGCAACGCCAAGACGAGTGTCATTAAATGAGTACGCTGATGAAAGAGATCTCGATGAACAAGTATTCGAGATGATCGAACAAAAGGTACGAATGATAATGCCTCAAACAATCAATACGCTTGACCGACCAAAATTTGCATCATCAACAGACGGAATGAGAAAGATCGAAAGAATGCAAGCCAAAATCAAGAATCTCAAGCGACAACGGAACAGACCTCCTCAACAAAATAGAAGAATCTCCTTAGATGGACGCCGCTACACTTCAATGCAAACGCTGGTTAGAGACCAGAAACCTCGAGAATCCTCAAAAATTTACCCACAACCAAATATTATCTACCGACCACCGACAATTATTCGCCAACCGCGTAAGACATTTATACAACCACCAAAGCTTCAACCGCCACCTATCATTATCGAAGTTCACTCACCACCGAGAGTTCATTACCGACCACCAAAAATTATTCAACGACCACGTATAACATATCAACAACCACCGAAGTTTCATTCACCAAGCGAAATTGTTTATGAACCGTCGAAACTTCACCCGTTGTCAAAGATTACAAACCTGTCTCCAAAGATATGCCATCTTCCGCTAAAGAAATCGCAAGAAATGATTCAACATTCATCTAGAATTATTCAAACCCCCTCCAAGGTTATCCATCAGCCACCATATAATTCACAGCATTTGTCAGAAATTGAGAAAAAACTGTCCAAGAATATTGAAAAGTCTTACAGAATAACCCAGTCCGAGAATATTGTAAAGCCGTCTAAGATTGTTAAAAAGCCGTCCGAGAGTGTCAAAAAGTCATCCAAGATTGTCAAAAAGTCATCCGAGATTGTTAAAAAGTCATCCGAAATTGTGAAAAAGCCGTCCGAAATTGTCAAAAAGCCGTCCGAGATTGTCAAAAAGCCGTCCGAGATTGTTAAAAAGTCATCCGAAATTGTCAAAAAGCCGTCCGAGATTGTTAAAAAGTCATCCGAAATTGTCAAAAAGCCGTCCGAGATTGTTAAAAAGCCGTCCGAAATTGTCAAAGAGCCGTCCGAAGTTGTTGAAAAACCGACCGATATTATCGAAAAACCGTCCGATATTATGAAGAAGCCAACCGAGAGTATTAAAAATCCATGTTGTAGTGTTCAAGAGCCGTCCAAGAATATTGAACACCCGTCCAATAATATTCCGAAATCATATGAGAGTGTTCAAATATCCACAAAACAGTCGACAGAATGTATGAGGTTTCAACTGAAATGCCGAAAATACCAGATAAATCGAAGCAGAAACAAGATACAACTGAGTCTGCTACTGAAAATGATTTTACCAACGTTGTACATCCTGATTATGAATATCATATCGTTGATAAATCTTACAATACAATACCAAGTGAAAAACCAGCAGCAACCAAAAATCAGTGAAAGAATTCTCAACGATGATAAAATATACGACCAGAAAAACCAATGGCACAACCGAAAAATCTACGAGTACAAGAAAAGAATTTCTGAAAAACAACAAATTTATCCCAGAAACAAAAATAAACTTCGTTCATTGTGTTGAGTACTCAATACTTAACCATGCTTGATAAAGTTGATATTTAATGAAACACGAATATTTAAAGAACTGCACAGAGCACCAAACCAAAAAAAAAAAAGTTACATCGAGTCAAAATTGCGTACATTGAGAAGGACAGTTAACCGACTACAACCAAGACAAAAATTAGCGCAGAGAAATTTTTGAATAAATTCCGAGATGTCGAATAGAATGCAGATATGTTTACCGAATGAAACTAACAATTACCTAAAGACTGAAATGTTAAAAGAGAAACTGAAATTGAACAAATAGTTTATTGATTTTATGAAATTTTTAAGAGATGAGTTTATGTAATATTTATGAATCAGACGATAATTTGTAATTTAGTTGTTTTCAGATAAAATATTTCAGCATTAGAAAATTGTTAACTATACGTAAAATTTGATATATAAAGAACCGACATCAACAATGAAAACAACTTGAAGACCTGCAAAGATGAAAACTTGAAATGCAGTCCAGTGAGAACGTCACTGTCAAACAATGAGGATGTGGAGTCATATCAATGTACTAACTAAAATCCAGAGAAGAATAAACCCTTTGAAACAGTTTTGAAAACTCGATAAGTAAACAACCACAATTGAGCACTTAATTGCACCAAAACATCAGCACAAAAGCAAAAGCATTAAAAAGTTAATGATTCCTGAAAGAAAGAAGTAAGCGAAACCACGATCCCAATTTTTTTTTTGAAGTGACGAGGACGTCACTTGTCGAACGTCGGAGATGTGAAGCTAGTAAACTAATCATTGATGAATAATGCAAACAGAGACTGGGACTAAGCCAACACGATATTAATGAACTGAAAGATGAATAGAAATCAATAGAGTGGAGCTCAGACCCTCGAGCCCAGACCCCTGAATAGGGCGAGCAAATATGAGCGAGTAAAGGAAAGAAATCAAGGACTTGGAAGGGAGAGCTCGAAGGAAGAAGACTTGGAAAGCAGAGCTCGAAAGGAGAAGGACTTGAAAAGGAGAACTTGAAGGAGAAGGACTTGAAAAGGAGAACTTGAAGGAGAAGGACTTGAAAAGGAGAATTCGAAGGAAAAGGACTTGGAAGGAAGAGCTCGAATGAAGAGGACTTCGAAAGAAGAGCTCAAAGGAAAAGGACTCGAAAGGAGAATTTGAAGGAGAAGGACTTGAAAGAGAACTATCGTAAATCACACGCCAGAGTTACTAATTTACTGATGTTATTTACACTTGTTAGAAAACGTAGTATTAATTGGAAAAATATCTAAATTCCCTTCGTCACAGAAGCACAGTGTTACAGCAAAAAATGGTTGAGCATGGGGGGCAGCGAGCAGAAAGATGTAAACAGAAGCGGAACAAAAGCCGAAAAACGATGGATTATGGAGTATTTGATGCTATTTTGTGAATAATTCTTTACGTCAATATTGTATTGAAGCTTAAGCAAACTTTGAAAATGCTGTTTATGTCACTGTGCCAGAACGGTACTTCGATATGTATGTACGCCGAAGATTTTCAGCCTCATATTATGAACAGACTCGAACACTCTCTCTACTAATACCACCATGGCACGCTGTACCGTATTGATGTTGAACGCAGGAGCATACTTTGCTCAAATCTAAACTGAACAAACTTTTTGACTTTTTAGAACCAGACGTCCAATAAAATACAAACACAAATGTTGTACCTACCTGTGAAGTGAAAAGTTTTTAACCATGTTGACGGTTGTTACAACAGGACACAGTATCTGAAATTCCCATGGCCTTTATTTTCAAAACATATGGATTGAAGACAAGATGAATCTGTTTTTATGGGAGTGAAACAAACACACTTGTTGAAATACAAAGTCTGGCACTACTTTAATTAGATCAATTTATATTTCGTAGAAATTACCTTAAGAGTATGAATTTATGCGAGGACAAATTAATGCAGAATTAATTAATACAGGATTAATTAATTAGGCCCTAATTTGTATTATTTAAATTTATCAATTCTTCAGCAATTCACCTAGATTAATTCTTCGTAATAATTCATTCAACCATTAATTTATACTCACGGTTGGGCATCCACTATCCACAAAATTTAAGCTTTTCGCAATAAGGATTATTTTCGTGTTTTCCCACGTTAAGTTATTTTCAAAAAGTGATAAAATAAGTTTTGGTATTTTTATGTATTAACAGTCATTTCGTTGAAGAATCTCTGCTTTCTTGCTTGCCAGGGAAGTGGAAGTGGATTACACAGCAATAGAAGAAATTGTGTACAGTGGCGGATTAGATGATGTCTTAATATTTTCATGGTGACTAACTTTCGCTGAAGGCCCTTTTTCAGATTTTCTTAGGATTTTATTTTATTGTCTTTCGTAGATAAGAACAAAGGCTGTGAAATCCGGGAAATTTTTAATCACTGGAAATTAATACCTTTATTAAAAGTATCTGATTCAACTGCCAATTTTGAGAGCAACTATTAAATTCATATCTTTAGTAACCATGAAGAAATTTTATTTTAACTGAAAACTTTTTGCAGAAACACGTATAAAGATTGTTAAAGTTTTTCAGATAATTTTCAGTAACCTTTGATACAAATAAATTATATCTACAGTATGCCACCAGTCCAAAGTTACTTACTCTTTAAATTTCAAATCAAATGACTGAAATTCTATTCAATTTCATTTTGGAATTCACATTCACCTTTAATCTGCATTATGTATTCTTTATGGAAGGGAAGCACTTTCAGTTTCACAGTACACATTCTTATGTTAGGGTTTTCAAAAGTGATTTTTATCTGGTGATTGAAGAAAATCAACTTTGATATCATTCTAGTTCTTAACATGTTGCGAAACCTGTAATGGTTTTAATTTAGTTCAATTTGCATCAGAAAGTGTAGTGTTTTTTTGGATTGACACTTTCGGTATGTATGGATCTTACTGAGAAATTTGTAACCGCATCGGCTCGTGTTTCTTAACTTTAAACAGCTCTAGTAACATTGAGCACTTTTTATGAAGACTCATTTCACCATTTTATAGTCTGATTATGATTCCCTTGCTCTCTTCATGGCTAAGTTCCTCTGGGCTAATATCTGCTATCGGCGGGGCATTCATAGCGACAGCTACTTGCTAGTAAATAGTGATTCTTATATAGATAAAGATTCGTTTTTCAGCCAGAAAAATAATAAGTGTTTCTAGAAAACTCAAACCATCGCACTTTAAGGTGACATTTCCTTTGTTTAGAAAAAATACTGATTCTTATAGATAAACATGCGTTTTTTTGAGCCAAAAAAATCTGCTTGAGCCATCTTTTACCTATGATGGTACCCTATTTTCATGCAAAAAGTCAGAAAAAATTAATGATCCAATTTTTAAACCCGTTTTTTAGCCGTTTTTTGGCCCAAATTTTTCGAAAATCGGGCTCCGTCACATTTTGGCCACCCACCAATTTGCACCTTTGTACCAAAAACCAAAAGATTCCTATGATTCAATCCTGAGAAAAGTTGGTAACAGACAAACGTACGGACGAACACAGGTTAATTTATAGGACCTCCACCCCACCGGGTTAGGTCCAATAAGAAAATTGAAAATACTAACAAACAACTGAAACTCGAGATGCCCTATATACTCAGATTTACATCCTACTATTTCCTTGTACAGGTCACGACAATTTATCACATAATAACTTTTTCCACAAACACAAAGTATTTTACAGTTTTCTGGACCCTTCTGTGGACCCTTTTGTACATCCATGTGTCTGTGCCCCATCAGGGCCCGCCCCAGTGAAAAGATTACTCAACAAAGCCCTCATTTTTTCACCCCAGTTAAGAAAACGGTCACCCCAGTCAGCCCCAGTGTCGCCAGTGGAAATTCAGATGGTCTCTCTCACCCCAGTGATAACACAGAAAAGTGAAAATACGATGAAAGAACAAGAAATCTTTTTTACCCCAGTGGAAAAATATTATATGATAGTTGTCCCGACCTAGCCTGTTAGACGAAAACCGCTTTTTTATCGCGATTTAACGTCTGTTAAAAACAAAGAAAAAAATTGGTTTGTGGTAAGGCACTGGCTAGTCCCGACCGAGAGGGCTTTAAAGTTTTGACTTGCACCCATTGAATTTTTCGGTACTCAATCGGGGTACAGAGACAGGGGTGTTTCCAGGTGTTTCTGTACACTGTAAATGTCCTGTGCGAAGCTTAGTGAATATCTATAGCATTGAATTGAAGACTTTGCATTGCAAATCTTTCGTTGAATCCATATGTTGACAAATCAATACAATAATATTGTTAGTTCGAGAGTTTTTGATTTTGTTTATGTTTAGATGTGTGGGAATTCCGTCCTACTTATTCCCTTTCGAAAACAAAGTTGGGAAAAACTCCAATTACTGGTACTGATCATTTTCGTTTATTTTGACTTTTGAAAATCAGTTATTTTCTACTCCACATTTTCCCTTGCAGTTTTGCCTGGTCATAAAAAGTTTTCCCGGGCCTAATCCACGTCTTCCCTCTCAAAAATAATACTGTTCTTTGGAATAGACTAAAAATTGCTACGTCGTAAAAAAGATGTCACGGGGCCCCAGGCTTGGCCCCCAACTATAAAACTCGACAATTCATTCAAACTATATAAGTACAAAATTATGATAACGAAATAGGTACTCTGAAATAATAGTATACCTATGATGATGTCAGAGTAGTTGGAAACAAGTTGGATGTATTTCGTTGTGTAATTCTTCAGCCAATAACTCCCTTCATTTCCATACGTTGAAACACTTGAAAATGTGAAAAAAGGGAATATTTTATTTGTTGAAGCCGATCACGTTCACACGCTGCCGTTATGTTTCGCTCCGAAATGAAATGAAGCCATTCTATTGGTTACATTTAAGCTTTACGTCACTTCTAACCAGTAGAATGGCTTCATTTAGTATCGGAGCGAAACAGAACCGTTACGTGCGAACATGGTCACAGGCTCTTCAAAATAAATTTAGTTATTCAAGTAAAGTTGGAAAGTAGGAGTAATTTCTTAGGTTTCTTAGTTGTGGGTAGCACTTGATTTTTAACGTCGAACGCTTAAAAGTAACATTCACTGCCAGATTCTTAAAAATAAATGAAGGAAGAAAACAAATCAAAGAACAGTGCTTCCAGGTGCTTCATGTACTCCTTTTTCTTGCCTGGAAATTGTTTAGGATTCCTCTCTCTAAGACTCTAACTATTCTTCATTGGGTTTAGTGTCTCACTGAAATCCTTGCACAACTAACATAAATCAGATCTGGTAAAGCCTTTTATCCCTTTTCATTAGCTTGTAATACCTTAAGCGGATCAATTTTCGTGTGGATTAATTTTCGCGGTTTTCGCGAATTTTGGCCATTTTCGCGTCCAAGCGAAAATTTTGAAGGCCTTTGATTCGCGAAAATTAGTCCACACGAAATTATTTCAGCCATAAGAACGGAATTAACTACTTAATCCCTGCATTGCAAGACGGGTAAATTAGTTTATATAGGCCTTTGATTCGCGAAATTTTATCCTCTTAAGGCAGTGAAGTAGAAATATTCCAGTTCAACCAAGACCCGATGGGGGTGGGCTACTAGGGTTGAGGGATGCTGGGTATGTGCGTGCCGGACCTCCAAACCCTGACCCTTAGAGAGACTGAGTTTTGCTGAAGAGGTGACTCTTAGAGAGAATTTAAACAAGCAACATGCTGAATGGACCATTCATCCTGATGATGAAAGTTAGATAGCAATGCGAAAAGAAAAATGAAAAAGATCAGTCAGAAAATATAGCGTTTAGCGAAAATACACTTAACGCAATAAATTCATCCTTGATTGCTGATGGGGGGGGGGAGAGGGAAGGGTTGTAGGGAAAAAATAAATAGGTTCTGGTTGCAAAAATCAGTTTTATTTACAATTGAATCATGCTTGATGGTGAGCATTGTTATCAATAATGTTGTTGTGTGAAAAACATAGAAATATAAGGAAAAAATCCGATGAAAATCTGCAAAAACGGCGATTTCCGGCATTTTCAACCGGAAAAAAATCACAAAAAACTAAAAATGAAAATTCGAGAAAATGTTAAAAAACGGTTTTTCCGACATATTTCCGGCATTTTCGGCTGGAAAAAAAATGTTTTTCGAAAATAGGGCTCCGTCACATTTTAGGTATTGTCATATTGCATCAGTGTGCAAAATTTCATAAAAAAACATAAAGTAAAGCTCAAGAAATTCAAGGAATACTGTCTTTCCGGCGAAAATAGGTTGTTCCGGCGACTTTTAAAATAGTTCCGGGTTCAAAATTCAATTTTATTGAAAATTGAAACATGCTTGATGGTGGGCATTGCTATTAATAATGTTTTTGAATGAAAAAACAACCAATTATAAGGAAAAAGTCCAATGAAAATCTAGAAAAACGGCGATTTCCGGCATATTTCAGCCATTCCCGCCGGGGAAAATTTTTTCTCAAAAATCGGACTAGGTCATGTTTTGGGCATCTTTGAGCAAAAAACCAGAAAAAATTAATGATGAAATCTCGAGAAAATGCTGAAAAACCAATTTTTCCGGCATATTTCCGCCATTTTCGCCCGGAAAATTTTTTTTTTCGAAAGTCGGGCTCCGTCATATTTTGGTCATTGCCATTTTGCATCATTGTGCAAAAAACTAGAAAAAACTAATGAGCCGATCCCGAGAAAAGCTGGCAACAGACAAACGAACGGACGGACGGACAGGGTTAATTTGAAGGACTACCTTAAGGTAGGTCCAAAAAAATTTTCTCCCACTTACCCACCCTAAGAGAAACTTTTTTACAATTTCCTAAATATCGTGAATTTTCCGACCCTTAGAGAGACTGAAAATTTCTGATTTTTAGAGAGACTTTGAAAAGCGAAAAACCTGACCCTTAAGGTACGCACATACCCAGCACCCATTTTTGCCGAAGTACCCCTCCTGGGAACCAAGAAAACCGTGATATGTGATGATATAAAATTTGTAGAAGAAAATAATAAAATATGACAAAAGAGCAGTATATCTACAAGGCATAATTACCCTGGAGGGATGTGACCAGTCACAATAACTCTCTTGTTTGACTTCGAAGCATTATTGAGACTATTTTCCAGCCACTTTATTTGCATATCTCCAATATATGTAATATTTGGATTATTTTTGAAGCACTTTGTATTCCAATAATTGGTGTTTAATGTGATAATTTGAACCAACTCTAAATAGAGAGAAAAAGGAACTTATGCAAAATTATTCTCTTCAAAATTATACTATACTTAAATTCACTAGATAAGCAAACACCTTCATAAATGTATTTGTAAATTTGTAAATGCATTTACAGTTGAATTTCCATAACTCGAACTTCTATATCTCGTATTTCTCTTTGTTTCGAACAAGTTCTCTAGTCCCTTCAGTAAACAAGCACCTGAAGACCAATTTCCATAACTCTAACAAATACGTGTTCCCCTTGCAGGTTCGAGTTATGGAGACTCCACTGTACTCGAAGGTCTCGAATAAACGTTCCCCAGGTTATTAATTTTCGAAAGTTATTAGCACCCTCCCCCAATTTATTTATTTTTTGAAATGGAGATTATGGAGACTTCACTGTACTCTAAGGTCTCGAATAAACGTTCACCCGGTTATTAATTTTCGAATGTTATTAGGACCCCCCCCCAATTTATTTATTTTTGAAAATAATTTCCAGCTATCAAATTAAATTGTTCTAAAAAGCCTGGTTTTAGTATAATAATTACTTTAATATGGGGGACTTTATTAAGCAGTTTTTCCCTAATTTCCCAAAAAAAACAACAGCAATTCCTGAAATCTACATCTACGCCAAATTTATGGCCTTTTGGACATGCTATATGTAATACTCACCCTTGACTATTTTAAAAATCCACCAAAAACAGTATGAAAATCACCTACCTGACACATGGGCAACATAGTAGCCACCTTGTAAAAATGTTTCATTAAAATCTTTAGGACTGTTCAGTTCTGACATAACTGTTGCTTTTGGGAAGATGTATTTCCGCAGTTCATTTACCAAATCTCCATAGAACAAGTCAGGATTTTCTGTTGGTGGATTATAATGGACGGGTAAATCATTATTCCCTATAAAGGAGATCACAATGTCCTTCAAAACACCAAATTCTATTTTAGGCTTTGCGAGAATTGAAAAAAAATAAATTGAATACAGATAGTTCTAATTTTTTTTAACCAACACAATGAAATATCAAATCTACAATCAGCGCCGAAATATTTCGCAAAAAAGGGGAATTCTCTCAAAACTTTAAAACCGCAAGTGATTGTTAAGTGCTTTGAAGTACAATTCAGAAGAAGAGTTTTAACTCAGAGTTTTAACATTAGACTTAAAAATGTTCCAATAAGGCTGAAATTATAGTCTGGGAGCCACTTAACCCCTTCCAAATCAAAAAATCCGATTAAGGAAAGTGGAGATACTGAAACTGCCATTCTCGGTTCGACCTGCTTCGACTTTTAAATTCTAAAAAACTTTAAAATCCCAAAATTGCCAATATATTTCCGTGCTGATTGTAGGGGGGGGGGCATACAGGGTTTGTGATTTACGAAATAACGAATAATTTAGCCAAAATTTCCGAAATTTCGTAAAAAAATACTTGCCAATTTTTTGGGTATTTTCCTTGTTTTGACTAATTTCCGATCAAATTTTGATTATTTTCATGTATGAATTCCGAAAAAGGGAGATAAAAACTTTATAATACCCAAATTTCGAAGCAAAAATTCATGGATTTCCGATACCAAAAGAATTTCAGAATTCTGAAGTACCGAAGAAATTTTCCCCGATTTCCAATATTCCGAAGAAAAAAGGGTTGATTTCCGCAATTCCGAAATACCGTACGCCCGACATAGATACATAGATACGTAGATCTGTCACATTTCTAATTTGAGTGTAAAGGCATCAAATTACTTATTCAAATTATCACAGATATAACTCTCTGCTAGTTATTCTTTTTCTAAACACTTTTGAACACTCTTTTGTTTATGGAATTGTTACTTTTAAGTCATTACACGTTATTTTGTATGAAAAAACTATAACATAAGGCTTCGATGGCAAAAAATATTAAGATCAAGTTGTTTACATCTTAAGGCTTTATGGATGCTAGAACGGCAAATTTTTCTGGAAATTGCACAAGAAAGCACATACAATGGTGAATTTCAGAACATTTTAAGAACATTTTTATGCTTAAAACTCAAAAAGTTAAGAACATCTGAAAGCATAAAAAAATTAGATGTTCTTTTATAAAAACGTGTAATTACTAAATTTATCTCATACCAATGCTGAAAATGATTGGCAAACCAGTAGCTTCATAGAAGATTCTTGTGCTGTTGACAATTGACCATACTATGCTTTTGTATGCATCCACTTCAAAACTAGAGTAAGCATGAGCTGATTGATCACCTGAAAAGTTAATATTAAGTCATTATGATGTACTATGTCATGGTTCAAATTACATTAGTTTTTATTAGGATTTAAATATATAAAAATAGATCGAAGAAAAAGGAAAAACAAGCTACATGCTGCTTTTAGGCACTTTTCGGCCCAAATTTGCCCACAAAGTGATGACTCACCAGAAAAGCTGTTACCTTTTTAAGGGAAGAAATTTTGGTGGAAATTTAATTTGGCGGATGGCTGAAAAAGTTTTTTTGTAGGAAATTCAATTTGGTTGATCAGTGACAAAGCTAATTTTGGTAAGAACATAAAAAGAAAAAAATCAAATTTGTCAAGAACTTAATTTGGCGGATTTCAGACAAATCTGCCAAATTTTCTTCCCTTACTGTAAGATAGCAGACTAACGTCAGACAGACCAACGAACAATCAAAGATTAATTTAACGGACCTCTGATGTAGGTCCAAAAAGGATTATATTAGTGATGACAACCAATATTGCACTGAAGGCTTCTCAGGTTGATGGGTATCATTTGTAATTCATTCTTATTGATATGAATGAACCATGAGACAATTTTTTGACATCAATCTTCAAAACATTTTCCTTTTTTTGTTGAAATAACTTTTACCAAAAAATCTTGAGAAACCTGGTGACCTACCTGACAAAATGACAAATTCAGCTTTAGTGTCTCTATTCAGGTTTCCAATAAAATCTGCTGATGATTGTAACAATTTGTATGGTGAATCACATTTTATCCTGCCATAAGGAGCTGCCCCTTCTGTGTAATTGACTTTATACCTAAAACAAGTTAGGAGAATCTTATTCAAATGAAGCCAAATAAAACCTGCAAAGAGCAGGACCCCTCATTTTAAACATTCTTGTTGCCATACACTAAAAATATGAAACAAAAACAATTGAACAAAGACACAAAACAATGGAAAAGGTACAAGTACACATGATAGATACAACCAAACAAATGTACCCATTTTTTCGTTTTATTGCTCTGCACATCTGCCAATTCAAACCATTAACTTTTTCATTGTAATAAATGTCTAAATGGGTATCTGACACTTGGTAAAATTTTAACCCTGCTTCCAAAGTAGTTCGAGATTTTCTTGATGATGTTTTTGTTGATTGAATTCCAAGGTATGTAGTCGCTGATATTAGACAAATACACAGAATAACAAGCACAACGTTTATGATGACACAGCTTTTCTTGGAGCATAAACAGCAGGTTCTTGATTTGGAAATTCCTCCTTCATAGTTATCTGTTGACTGAAAAAGTGAAAATGTTGTTTGAAAAAAGAAAAAAGGTTAATGTATTTCTACTAGCAGACAAGAGCAAACACCCTTGCAATAGTATGCTATGTGCAATTGTTAAAGATTTTCCATAGGTACTAAATATAAATATAAACTTTTGACAGTTGCATGTCTCTCTTTGACTGAATCATCCAATACAACGTGAATATATGCCAAACTATTCAAGACCCAATTAATTGAACTGATCCAACCCATAAATTCCAAAGTTCAAAGTTACATTATTTATATTAGAAGGAGAGAAAGAGCATTGGGCGGGAAGAAAGGGGCGGATGTGGTGTCATAGTGGTTTTTGTAGTTGTTTGGTGTTAGGATATACAGTAAGCAGTCTTATCAAGCAAAGCTGAGAAAGCAATTACTTTTTATGTAACGATTTTGGAAATTCTCTATAAATCCAGTTGGTGTCAATTGAACTCCGAATCAATTGAACACAATCGAGCACAATCTAATGCTATCTGCTGCTATTCGATTGCCGAATGTAATCGAATCGTAATTGAATAATACCCAGGATTTGCTGTTCAATTGCTTCAATTACGTTCAATTTACTCAATAACATTGGCTCGCATATCAATCTCGTCTTGTGCTGTACTTACATGCTTGCTCTTATCTGATTTTCCAATGGCGTATTGGCCAGTCTGGAAATTGCGGCTTGTGCACCAGATATCTCCGGCGTAGATTTGAGGTTTGAGATTTGCCGCCTTCAACTTTTCCCAGTTAAGTTGGCGCAGCTCCGGCGAAACATTTCCCTCTTTTCCAGACTGGCGTATTGGTGGCTGCCCACGCTAAAGCCCTAAAGCTCCAATGGAGTGGGCTGATTTAATTGCAATCAATCTTATCAAACATTATCATAGTCGCACTAATTGATTCTCAATTGAACACAATTGAATATTACCCAGGAATCAGCCGTTCGATTGAGATACGATGCTTTCGACAATAGACTTTTTTATTTAAAGAGGCAGCCCTGTTGAATAATTATGTACTCCAGCATAAAAACAATGATACAGCCATGCATAATTACTGTATCATGCATATTTTAAAAATCATGCATGGCTGTATCATTGTTTTTATCCTGGAGTACATAATTATTCAACATGGCTGCCTCTTTAAAAAAAGGTCTAACAAATCACACTTGCTCGATCGCATGTCAATTACATTCAATTGGTTCGATTGCAATTTTTGAAAAGATTAAGTTAACATTTTCACAACAAAAATTTTATAATTGTGATACTTCATAATGCTATGAGAAGGGGTGTATAGAGGTGTATATCTGGTTCTCTCCTCAACAAGTATGGCAAGAAAGACTGGAAGGAGTCAGTGGCAGATTTTTTGGCTACATAAATCAAACGTATTTCAGTGAGATACTAGTCAGCTAGTGTGACTAACTGTCATACCAATGGTTTGTCATTGGGTGAACTCCCGGGGGCACTGACCTTGACGACCGACGGGGACGTGCCGCTGGAGTTTCAAAAGTCGATTCTGTCAGAAATTAAATTTGATGAAAAATAGACCCTGTCAGAAGAAAAATTCGATGAAAAACCTACCCTGTCAGATTCTACTGTAAAAACCTATACCCTGTCAGATTCTATCCTGAAAAACCTACCCTGTCAGATTCTATGTTAAAAACCTACTCTTTATACACGTTTTTCGCGTTTTTCGTAAAGTATAACATATTTTCAACATTTCCAGGCTAAAAAACTACAGCATTGCATAAACATTAAACCTCAATACCTGGAAAACCGACCAAAAGAATCGACGAGGAGAGTTATGAAATTACAAAGTAAACATATCTTTAATATTATTCAAAATCATCACTCTCTACTTCCACAAAATGTGTTTCAAAGCTAGAAAGGTCATACAATATTATTTCTATTTCTATTTCTATCCATTTATTTGCATAAGCCTAAAAAAGCTAACATCGCAAATATTTAACAAAAACTTGTTTATAAAAATAAAAAAGTATAAAAAGGAAGAAGAATATTATACAATAATAAATAGTTATACAATAATGAATAGTAATAAATAGTAAGACAGTAAAAATAATAAAAAAGATTATAGATGTACAAGAACAAATAGAACACGCTAAAGTTTCAAAAAACGTAATAATGAACGTAGATAAATTTCAGATATCCGTTTCCAGGATTACCGTAGGATCACATAAGATTCCGATTCCCGCTCTAGCATTACTGGTGCTTTTCCGGGATCATTCCGCTAGTTTTCCCGGACATACTGGCAGAAAAAAGTGAATTAATCCAAGCTGGCAAATCATAAAACGCAAAAAAGAAGTAATGATTTGATTATTTTTATAATCGGCCAACTTGTTTCATTGTTTTCAACTAGTCGGAACTAACTATCATCTGTTTTCAAGTGGCAAGTGGAATGTTATATATAGCAGGAATCGGAATCTTATGTGATCCTACGGTAAACGGTAAGGGTCTCAAAATCAGAACTGATGAAGTCTAGGTTTTAAAGGACTATTTTGAAAGTATAAGCTTTAAAACGATGCTTTTACAAAGAGGACGAGAGGATGTCAATGAGACTAATACAGAAGAGTTCAGAGTATTGTTCTGTTCTAAGCCTACAGTGGAGAATGTCTCAACGATATGGGAAGAAACAAAACATAACAGTTGAAATGAAAAATCTGAATCAAAATCTACAATAAAGTCTTGCAACATCTAGTAAAATCTGTTTGCCCCTCGCAGGGGTCTGCTCACTGCCGCGTCAAAACGATTTGCAAAAAGAACTCTACATGCAAAAACGGCAAAAACAGACCCTGTCAGACACACATCATGAAATTGCGCCCCTGTCAGATCAGGATTTTGCAATTTTAGATACCCTGTCAGTAATTCTGCAACACTGAAAAAGGTACCCTAACCAGCGGCACGTCCCCGTACCTATTTTTGCCTAAGTGCGGCTACTGCTGACAGGCAGACCAGAGGGAGCAGCAAAATAAAAAACTATTATTAAAATAATAAAAATAAGTTTAAAAGAGTAAATACATACTATCACTAATGGTGAGTTGCTGCTATCGTCACTGTCTTCCATGCTGTCAACAAAATAAACAGACATATGCTGAAAAGTTCTTTAAAAATTGAAAATTTTGTTGCCATGTGGAGGCACGTGGTAGACCAAATTTGGCGCTTTTTTTCTTGGTCACTATTGAGGCTACCATTTTCTATTTTCATTTGCCATTTCGCGATGTTTGATTGGTTAAAAATGACGTAATTACAATCTCAAACAAATGGCGGCAAATGTTGCCTGACTGCTGTCATCTCTGGTCATCAGATCATGTCTGGCTGATTTTGGGGACTCCGTGTCAACTCTGAAAGCTATAAACAATGACACAAATGATATGTATTTATAACATAATCACAATTGTAAGTTAGTAAGAGGTATTTTGTGTCTTCTTTTAGGCAAACAACAATGTTTGGAACAAAAAGAAATTATGCTTAGAGAATAGTTTGAGCTTCTACGTTTGAGCTTTCTTCTCACGATGCATGGACGAAAATCATAGCTATAGAATCTTTTTGAAAATAAAGTATTTAGCTACAGCCCAGACCTTTATTGACAGTTTAACTTCTCTGCTGGTGCAGATTCTATGGAGGCAGACTTAAAGTTAAAATTTGTCTTTTAAGAAGAGAATTAGGCGGCAATCAAAAATATGTTCCATTCGGGTCCTAGAACATCTTCAAAACCAGTCGGTTGGTCGGTAGTAAATTTTGTCGGATTTTTAAGATCTAGTAAATCCCGATGAATCAAGTCGGCAATCAACAGAATCTTATGCCGCCATCTTTAATTTGCCAAACTAAATGTGCGCGCGCATGATTGTGTTAACCTTAAAGCGGCCCTTAGTTTCGGCCCCCAGGGTATTGGCCCTACTGCGTTGCTGACTTTTGACATGAAAATGTCAATGAGGGTCAAGTAAACAAAAAATAATGATTTAAAGGCGTGCTTTGTTCGCCCGTGCCCGCCATTATGGGAAAAATCCGAACCTGCAAACAGCGCCCAAAAAAAACCGACGAGTTTCCGGTTTTTCGAATCAGGTTTTCTTTTTTAAATAAATAAACAGTCGGTCGGACGACCCGAACGCAACATATTTTTGATTGCCGCCTTACCCAGTTTTCAGAGCATGTCATAGTTGCCCCCAAGGCAAGGAAAATTTCCAACATAAAACTCTGCCCCTAAGGCCTAAGATCTGTTTCCCACCACAAAAAGCCAGAAAAACAGGTAAATATAGCCAGTTTTTAATGATTTTGCCCCTGAACTGTAGATATTATCAAAATTTTGCCCCTGATGCCCTTGAAAAGTGAGCAATCTCTGCCCTCGAGATCTCGATGATTTCTGCCATACTCTGAAAACTGGCTCAAAAGTATGTGGACACCAAGTTTTTTTATCTTTTCTCATGTACCGTCAACTGCTATAACGTGGGAAGATTGGTTAAAACATGGGACTGTTGATATTTGGCCTGTATTTTCACTTACTGTTAAATCTCTTTGACAACAAATTTGTTTTGATAACTTCATACTTACTTTTTTGATACTTTTTGAAGGCTTCTTTGTTCGTCTCAACAATCATCCAATTTGAGAAATCCGATGATGGACCATGACTTTGATGCTATTTGAATCAGCTCTCCTAAGAGGAAAGTAATTCGGCAGCAGTGGCTCGTCCGGTAGTGAATTGAGAAAATGGTCCAATTGATGTTTAAAACTAGTTTTGGAGCAGTTTTTGAGGTTACGGATGGATTGTGGGAGGGCATTAAATAGTCTGGGACCTTCTTCTGACAGGGAGTCTCTCCATATGTTTTTTTGCCTTATGTTCACCTCTTTTAGATAACATTTTCTACCCAGTCTCTGGTTATCGTAACTGAAGATGCCACCTTTGTTTTCAGCATAGTTAAAATTTGGTACAAGCTGTTCTAGGATGCTCCAGGTGTAGATAATCCTGTATCTTTCTCTGCGCCGCTCCAGGCTGTATAGTTTAAGTTCTTTGAGCTTCTCCCAATAGTTGAGATGTTGAAGTGTAGGGATTCTATTCAGGTAAGCTTTTTGAAGTGATTCCAGTTGTTGGATCAGATATCTTTTTGAAGGTGACCACAGCTGGGAGCAATAGTCAATGTGTGGTAGTACCAGTGACTTCCAAAGAGTTAGCATTACTTGACAATCTCTTGTTTTGAACGTTCGATGGATCCAAGCAATGATACTTTTGACTTTCTCGATCTGGTTTGTAATGTGTTTGCTGTATGTCATGTTAACATCCAGAGTGACTCCTAAATCCTTCACGTCCATCTTGGTTTCGATAGGAGAACCAGTGTCTGAGAGGTAACTTGAGTGTTCTTTCAGTTCTTCATTTTTTCCGTATTTAAGATGTTCAAACTTCAAGCCATTGAGCTGCATGTTGTTTAATGATGTCCATTGATACACCACATCAAGGTCGTTTTGTAGAAATTGAGCATCAGTGTTTATTAGAGATCTCCTTCATTAAACGTGTATCGTCGGCAAATGAAGATAGAAATGAATGTAGGATGTTAGTGTCAATATCTTGGATCATTATCAGGAAGAGAAGTGGACCAAGAACTGATCCTTGGGGGACGCCAGAAATGACTTCTGCTTTTTTGGAGAGGATGTAGTCAACAGATACTTGTTGGTCCTACCGGAAGGAAGGATCTGATCCATTGCAGTAATTTGCCAGTTATACCATTTCTCTCGATTTTATGGAGTAGGATTGTATGATCTACACGGTCAAATGCCTTGCTGAAATCAAGGTAAATAACGTCAACGTTACGTCCTTTTTCAATGTGATGAATGAGTCGTTCTGTGTGCGATAGAAGTTGGCTAAGACATGATCTTCCAGACCTGAATCCATGTTGATTATCGTTAAAGAGGTTGTTTTCTCTTCTAGATGATTTTGTAGCCGTTTTCTGACAATCTTCTCAAAGATCTGGTTACATGCGAAGTTAATGCTACAGGTCGATAGTTTTCAGGTAGGCCTTGGTTGCCTTTTTTAAAGATGGGTGTGATGAAACTGGTTTTCAAAAGTTGAGGTGTGTAGCTTTGTCAAGTATATTTCTCCAGATTAGAGAGAGAGAGGGGCCGCAATCTGTGACTTGACTTGTTTTAAAAAGAAAATTGCAGGGAAGCCGTCAGGTCCTGCTGCAGCATTGGCGGATAAAGTGTCGATCTCCTCTATAATATTTTGTTCGAGAAGTCGATATCACTTAGATTTGGTTGATTTTCGGTGATTTCTGGCAAGTTATAGTTGGGTAGTGGCTCCATAAAACAGAGGTATATTGATCTTGTAGAATGTTTGCCCATTTTTGACTGTCTTTGTCAGTTGATTGGTTTTTGGATCCTTCAATGGTCCAACCTTCGGTTGTGTTTTGAAAAGCGTTTTGCGTACGAAATAAAAATATTTGGATTGGATTTTATTTCGAAGTAGCAATTTGTTTCTTGGTTCTTTCTTTCTTTCTTGGAGTATGATTCTTGAAGTTTAAGTTCAATATCGATAAGTTTTTGGTGAATCTTTTGAGTTGATTTCCTTTTCTTTAGCTTTAGGCGTTTTCGCATCAGCACTCTTCTCTCTCTGGTAATGGTTTTTGTTGATTTCTTTGACATTCTTGAAGGCTTGATTTTCAGTGATAACGTTTATGCATTTATCAAGGAAAGTATCATATTGTTCGTCTTGGTCGGAAATGGGGTTTAAAATAGCTGCCAGTCAATATTTAGTAAATCTTTTTTAATATTTTCCCAATTAATTTTGTGGCTGTGAAAATTAAATTGTCAAATTTGTTTGTGTGAGGTTTTCTTGGTAAAATTTTTACAAGTTTTGTCAAAAGTCTTGGGTTGCAACTTGGACCATATGGTGATCTGAATGAATGGTAGGAGTGACTTGGTAGTCGAAAACCATATCTGGCTTGTTGTTAGTAAAAAGTCTAAAAATATTTTCCGTCTTTATGTGGTTGGTTTATGAATTGTCTGATTTAAGTTTAGGTGCATCATAAAATCTGTTTTAAAATATTATAAGCTGATTATCACAGCTTTTTGTTTGTGTGTATGTATCGTTGATCAATGGTGTGGAATATTGAAGTCTCCACAAATATAAATGGATGGGGTGCAGTCGCTAATGTATCAATCTTTGAAGTTATTGAAGCGAGCATTTGAATGAACTCAGGACCATCTGATTTGTGAATTTTGTTGGTCGGTTGTCTGTAAAGTATTCCAAGAATAACATAAGTTGCTTAGCGTCTAAAAGGAGAGCTTCGTTTACCCCATTGGAGACTTCCAATAGTGGTTCGAAAAGAGAGCAATATCATCCTGTAAATAGAAAGCCACTCCGCCGCTGTATCTGCCATATCTAGATTTCTTTCTATTTCTGTCTTTTCGAAATAGCTTATATCCGTCAATTTCTAGCTCTGCCTCGTTATGACCTTTGGATAGCCATGTTTCTGTCAGTCCTAGAAAAATGTGATTCTCTGACTTCAAAATTTCCCTCAGATATGGTACTGAGGAGTGTTTGGTCTGCGGGCAAAGACCTTGGATGTTTAAAAACACGAAGTTTCTCAATGTTGCATCATCTTGAAGTTTGGATTGGATAGTTGGTTTGATTGGTTGAAGTTCAGATTCCCCAAGTGAAGTGGTGGTGGAATTGTGGCTTGGGTTTGGTATCGTTGTTGATTTACCAGCTGGACACTTCTTGAGTAGGGTGAGTTTGTGGTGGCAGTTGGAGACTTTCGTTGATGAATGAGATCATTTGCAGGCGAAAGTTGTCCAGTATTTTGAGAAAATCCAATGAATCGTTAGTTTCTCTGTGGTTCTTTGTTGGAAGATCTGATTTCTTTGACATGGATCTGGTCCCTTTGACGTGTGCAAAAGTGCAGTGGGTATTGAAGCATGTACCACTTTTAATTGAGGAAGAGCACATTCTGGGGTGAAACTGGTGCACAGTTAGTTCCAGCATTTACATCCTCTTGGACCTTTGTTTCCGTATTTCATGAGTTTTGGACAGGCTTTAGGATGGGTGTACTGGCAGTTTCTACCGCGAATACCATGCTTACATTTTCCTTTCATATAGAATCGACAGGTTGGAGGTGTATTGTTGTTGGTCTTGTTGAGATCTTTTGATTCTTCAGAGGGTTGGGAGGTTGCAGATGTGAGCTTTGTGTTGTTCTCAATCTCTCTAAGAAATCTTTTCTTCATGAAATCTGTTCTCCCTAGATGATTAACATCATCAAGGTTTTTGTTTGCTTCTTCATTTTTATTGTCTAGAATAACATTTGGTGTAAGTGGGATTGGTGGAAGAGTTCTTGATCGTCTTTGTAGAGGGGGTATTGAGGTGTCTGATGAGAGTTCTTCACCAAGTGTATCAATCACTTTCTGTCATAACATGTCACGATAACCAGTTGGGTGTTTAAGATAACAACGGCAATTATTGCTCTTTTTGGCAATTATTTCCGAAAATGGCAATTTTTTCAATGATGAAATGCTAAATCAGCAAAATATGTTGTCCTTTTAAGGGCAAAGATGTCAGAGGTGTTTGAAAATTGTTAAATTGCATTGAGAAAAAGGTTTTTCAGATTTTTTAAAGTGATTTTTTCAACTTTCGTTGCTCAATAACATGAAAAGTATTAAAATAATATGTAAAAAGATCCTGCATTGATGCTGAAACACAGCCAGAAAGAGATAACAAAACTCCCGTTGTAAGTTTGTTTACATATGACTCGATTTTGCTATCTGCATTTCCAACAGCAACTAAAACCATTTGAAAACAAAACTAAACGAGGCACAGTGGGCCTACTTATCGCAAGGGTGTCAAATACCACTTGTTCAATAATAAAATCAACTTTTATTTCCAAAAACGGCAATAATTGCCGAAAATAGCAATAATTGCCGTTTTTATCTTAAACACCCATCTGATAACTTTCACTGAAAGCGCAACCTTTTAAACTTTTTTGTTTTCATTCAAAATGACCAAATGCCGATTGGAGAATTAGAGAACGGCCGCCGCCTAACCGCCTATCGCCCGATAGGATTAACAAATAACAAGTGTGTAACTTGCCACGCGAGTGACAGTTACATCAATATGCCAAAAACATTTTGTTCAACCACCTTCACTTCAAGATAGGCCACCATGGAATGAACTTCCTTTTATAGGATGAACCATATTCATGTGGCTTTCAGCCTTGCACTCCATCGCAGACCGACCCACCTCCAAAATCTAGGGTCGGGTGACGGCAAACCAACAATTCTTTAAGCCCAGCCCCACATTAGAATGCGCGACATCATTGGTCAGCCTAAGCTGAGCATTCAAATAGGTAAAATTTTCTTCCATCATCATCAGCAGCATCATAAGACGGCAAAAAAAAAATCCGATTTTCCGATCTCACTACTTTGATTTCTAAACTTTCTTCCGACCGGGTTAACTTTTTGGGTACTTTTAGCGTGCGTTGTTTTTACTGATCATAATGTACAGTGTAGTGTTTCAAGATGGCGGCTCAAGCGATAAGTCAGATGTGATAAGAGCTGTGATAAGTCAGTGTTGTACCAAAGTATTTCCAGTGTAAATCTGTTGCAAGCTTCAATTTCTGTCATTTATTTTTTTAACTCGGCAAATCAAACACATGATTTTCATCAAGGGGATTCTTTTTCTACATCCTTTGAGGTTTTAAAGCCGTTTGCTCAAGTTTTTGTTTATGTTGAATTTTCTGATACTTTTTTATTGCTGCTTTTAATAGTTTTTGCAATAAGAAACATATTTTTCTTGTTTGCCTCCCCTTAGGATTGATGGTGTTATAATGTTATTGGAATTTGATAAAGTTTACAAAAGACTGGATGCAATCGTGCTTTTTTGGACTTGTTGGACGTGTTTGATATAAGGCAAATCACAAAAAATTGTTTGGTTCCCGTCATTTCTACTTTAACCCTTTGCGTGCCGTTATCTTGTTTTTGTACCCCAATCTCTCTTACCCCCGTCTCGGGCCCCCCTGATATGAGCAAGGGAACCATGTTGGTCAGATCAAAACAAACAAGGAATTAATTCCTGTAACTCAAAGAAAATTGGAAAAAGCTGGTTTTTGACTGTTTCTGATCCTACATAAAGTGCTATTTTTTGGTAAAAGCTATGCAGTTTATGTTTGGATTTCTAGAAAGCTTACCCATTCATTGTCAATACAATATATTTTTTATTTGAAAGTAATCTCTTCATGGAATTAATCAAATCTTGTAGGGTCATTTTTCAAAAAAGTTTTGCCAAATTTGATTTTTGCATTTCGCATGTGAGGCGGTTTTTTGGGGCGTAGTATTCCACCACTCGGCCACGTGCAAAATCGCAACAGAGGGGCTACGGACTTTATTCCGGATAGACAAATATCTGGGTACAATAAACGTCAAGCTATTAAGTCCGGGAACTGTCGAAATGGCAATCGCGTGCCAGGATAAAGTTTTTGCAAGCGAGGGAAGATATGAGAATTTAATATCATCGAACTAATCAAACTTTTTCATGACCGAACTAATCGAACTGCTATTGTTTCAAAAGTTGTGAGTGTTCGATTAGGTTTGACTAATTTTTTTAATTGAACTTTAATCGTTCGATGGAGTTCGATTAGTTCGATTGTTCGATAGGTTTGACAAGTACGATTGATCAGGTCTGGCTCATACAGTTAGTGGAAGTACTTCGTTTTGTGAAGCGTCTTTACAACTACGTCACATAGAACAAAAGAAAATAGCAAAAAAACAAAGGAATTACCCACAGCCGCCATTTCGCAACCATGGGGAATCGCGATTTTACGAAAATGGGAATACTCATCTCGAATAAAGCATCTTCTGAAAATTTTATAGACCTTTTCCCCTTTCCATCCGCCATATTGAATTGTATGCAAAATAATTATGGTGGCCGAATTGCCGTGGTGAAATTCCCTTAAAAATTATGCAAAACATATGCAAAAGAAAGTATTAATATAAAACTTACATGCATAATTGGCATTATATTAAAGTGTAATCTTGTAGAAGAAAGATTAAATTTGCTTCTTTTGAAAACTAGAAATAATCAAACTCGCTCATCTCTTAGAACAAGCACTTGAAAAAACCATAACATAAACAACTTTAACACAAGAACCCCCTGATATGATTTCTAATGGTAAAATACTTGCTTTTACTAATATCTAATATGTTGTGCTGGAACTGGTTTAATATTTTCTTGCATAATGAAAGAAGGTACAACATCATAACCAGTCATAATTACTGCTTTCAATTTGCATGTTTGAAAGTTTGGTGTGTGTACCGTAAGTTGGTCCAATATCAACAGGGGGGTACAAAGGCAGGGTACTACCTTATTGGAACTAATTTTCGCGGGAACTAATTTTCGCGGTCGAAAAAAAATTTCCGAAAAATTGCATTTCGCGGGTTTTAATTTTTGCGGATTTTTCCATTCAGGAATTTTTGCGGGTTTTAATTTTCGCGGTTTTGCCTTTTTTTGGACAAATTTCTTTCATTTTCCTAGGGATTTTCCAAATTTTTCGATAAAATTGGAAAAAATTGTATTTCGCGGGAATTAATTTTCGCGGTTTTCGACTGTCAAAATTTTTCGCGAGTTCAAATTTTCGCGATTTTGACGAAAAACTGCGAAAGAAAAACGCTAAAATTAAAACCCGCGAAAATTAGTTCCAATAAGGTAACCCATAGCCGGGTGGTGGTGTCTATTTTTGCATTTCAAAAAGGTTAGTACCATGTACTACTTTAGGGGTGGGGTGTGTATTTTTCACTCTTCTAGCAAGTATATGGTACTATTTGGGTACTTTTTCACAGAGTTTTGCTGCTTTTTCAATAAAAAAAGTAGTTTTTTGTAATATTTTGACTTTTTTCAAATATTATTTTTTTGATTTGAAATTTTTTTTAATTGAGAAACTTTTTTTTATTCTTTTGAGAAATTTTTTGATTTTTGTGAAGACAAAACTTCCGAAATGGTCAAGAAGTGTGTTATTGAAATCAAAGGACAAAAGCCTCTGACTTACTTTAGGCGTACAAACTTACGCGAGCAGAAACTTTCGCGAGGACGAAAAATCGCAAAATTCACGACATTTACTTTCGCGAATTTAACGGAAAAATATTTTTCGCGAGCATAAACTTTCGCGAATCAAGACGTAAAATTGAGAATTTTCACATGAAAAAATGGCTTAGAGACACGAATACTTCTTGGGTTGGCTTGAAACATTTGTCCTTTGACTTATTAGTCTTTTAGAAGGCTAAAAAGTGCCACAAAAGTTACATTTTATTCAAAGTTTGAAGTTTTACAGATTTTTCTATTTTGTCATGAATTTTTCGCGAGCATAAACTTTCGCGAATGACCCTTCCTAGAATTTTTAAAGACATTTACTTTCGCGAAAAGGGCCAAAATTCGCGAAAATCGCGAAAGTTTCTGCTCGCGAAAGTTTCTACGCCTAAAGTAATCAATGATAGTTTGTTTGAATTATCTGTCCATTTCGGTCAGAAAAACTAACATAGTACCCTCTCTTTTGGTCTAATCTGTAAAATATAAGATTTTAGGGGGTGGTGTCTCTATTTTTTTACAGCAAAAATGAAGTAGTACCCTGTACTAAATATGGGTGGGTGGTACTAAAAAGAAATTGAGTGAAAAATCAAGTTAGTACCCTATGGGTTAGTACCCTGCCTTT